>NC_134485.1:15215408-15502908 GCF_040206685.1 Ascaphus truei | reverse complement strand
TTTTCCAAGCCGCAGCCAGGGAACATCTCGCCGCGGGTTAGAATGAACGAGATCAGTGTCTTCATGGGGGACGGGATATTTTCCATTGGCTTGGCCAGCACAAGGATCAGCGGGTCCAGAGGAATCCTCGGTTCCGTAATCTGTAGGACCATACTCTGGATCATCACCCAAAAGTTCTGCCCCACTGGGCATGTCCACCATCATATTTCCCCTGAGACCACATCCTCTCCAACATAGATCGGACGTCCCATGGAAGATCTGGCTCAGCCTACTAGGAGTTAGGTACGACCGAAATAGAATCTTGTAAATGTTTTCCTTTGTTATAGTGCAAATTGAAGTTTTGGCTGCCGATTCCCACATACCCTCCCACTCGTCACTTAATTTGACAAAGATTTAAAATTAACAATTGGGAGAGGCTTTCTACAATACAGCCAATTTATTTCAAAAGAAAGTGGAATTGTAAGTTTGGAAGCAACAAAAGTAATGGTGAAAATGGGTGTGAAAATAAGAGATGAACTGTACTGCCATTCACACTTCGTCCGTGTATTAATATACATAGTTGCATGTTCGTTTGAGGCAAGGGGAGCTAATTTTTCTCCTGACACGAGCAATGCTGCTTTTACCGCAATATGCGAGCACAAGGTGAATTTAGCTGATTATGTACACAATATAAAGATAAATCCTACACAGCAAGCAATGTACACATGAATTTAAATTAGTTTTAATCCGTTAATGTGTATTTATATGCACACCTACATGGCTCGGTGTGACTGATTTATCTTCATCTATTAAGAAAAAATGTCAAATCCCATTTAAAATATGTCCACTAACAACAAAGCTGGTGCAGGTGATTATTCCTCTTTGTACCAATCTCCTTCTCATTTCACCTTCAAACTCACCTTCAAACCCACCTTCTTGCTGCTGTGGACTTTTTTGCATTGGTCTCCTTTGAGAAACAGATCTGACCTATGCCTTTTGTTTGCATATTTATCCAATATATAACTACTATATCACAAATTATCATTGTCATGTTTAAAACATTGGGGCATGACCCAGGGGATATCGTTTCTAACTGTATTTTCATAACTATTACAACTTTAAGCTTTAATTTATCAAGGCAATTTTGCAGCACAGCTGGAACATGGATAATGGTTTTATTTTTTGCATATATAATAATGGTACATATGACGTTTTGTGTCTGTATTCTGTTTTTTGCACCATTGTTTTCCACCAGGGTGGCATAGCATAAATGTCCTTGAACAATATTCACATGATGTAAGACATGTGACGATTACGTTCGTATATTACTAATCAGATTAGCTTGAATAATATACATAGGGGGCTATGCACTAAGCTCAATGGGTTTGCGTTCTGATGTTCAAAAAAAGCACGTCCGTTAAAAAGTGAGGCCGGGGACGCGATTCACTAAGGCCTTGAGCCCGTTTTTTAACGTACGTGCTCAAAATACCCACAGCGTACGTGTTGCTTTTTCCCCCCCTGCTAGCGTTCTTAAAGTTCACGTACGCTAGCTGATAGAAAAAAAAGCCGCATGTAACATTTACATGGAGATTTGCCATCTCCATGCAAGGCTAATACAGGCGATCGTACACTAAATAAATACATTTTAATTATAGTGTACATGAGCAGGGGGTCTCCCGAGCTGAACAGCATTGGTTTCAGGTCAGAGGACCCCCTACTTCAGGAGATACAGGCCCCGTTATGGGGTGCCGGTATCCCCTGCAGAATTTCAATGTCCCGGTCATGTGACGCGGACGCTTGAAAGTGCAGGGGATACCGGCACCCCGTAACGGGGCCTGTATCGCCTGAAGTAAGGGGTCCTCGGACTTGAAACCAATGCGGTTCAGCTCCGGAGACCCCCTGCACATCTACACTATGAAACACATGTATATTAAAAAAAGATTTAACAAACATCAATATACGACCCCCCCCTCCGCCCTAACACATACAGTACAATAATGTGCAAAATAACTATTATCCAGATATGGATAATAGATTATTTGCCCATTATTAAACACTGCATTAGCATACCTAAATAAAGTAAATATAAACAGTAGCCAGCTAATCCAATGAATGCAAGCAGTAACAACATCAACAATGAATTAATTAAACCATTAACCAATGAAACCAATTAATTTCTAAAACAACTCACTATGAATAGTAACACTAACCAATCAAACCAATGAATTACTACAACATTAATGAATGTAAACATTAAAAGACAAAGAAATAAATTCAAACAATATCTGAAATAACCATTAAACGCATTAGCTAACATAATACAACATTAACTACAAACGAACACCAATCGCAAATATTTTATTAGCATTAAGCAGGAAAAAAACAGACAATCACTTAAAGGGAATGATGCCAGCCAATCAGAATGGCTGTGCTTCATTTGCCTATAAGATGACTTCACTAAATCCAAGATGGCCGGCGTCACATGGTATTTCAGCCAATCAGAGTGTGGAATTGGTTCCCACGATCTGATTGGCTGAAATACCATGTGACGCCGGCTTCGTGACGTCATCTTAAAGTCAAATGAAGCACAGCCATTCTGATTGGCTGCATCATTCCCTTTAAGTGACGTCATGTAAAAAAATAAAAATAAAGTCGGAACATGGTTTTAACAGCCAATCACGTGGCTGTTAACCATTTGGAGGCTAAATGTGACATCACAAGCCCTATTTAAGGCCGTGACGCCTCCTTTGAGCCCAAGAAGACGATGAGACAACATCGGTTGGGATTTACCATAGGGCTTTTTGGATTACAACAAGAAGATAGAAGATAAAGAAGATCAAGAAATGGTTACAGATGAAGATAGAAGAAGGTGATTAAAGAAAGAAAAAAGAAGATTTGGGTACCTGATCCGGATCTTCATGGCGGATGGCATCGGATGCTGTTGGAGGCCTTCAAGGTACGTGAGCTTCCTGTTACCCCGGGAGTCGGAGGGCCACCGCTTCTAATGGTAAGGAATATATTGAATGTTTGTAAATGTCTCTTTTTACAGGTTTCTTCATTGGAGGTGTTTTTTGATTTTTTGGGGGAGGCACATTGACTGATAATATATTAATCTGTACCACTTTAGGATACAGATTAATACATTATTATGACAATATTTGGGGGGCATTTCTCGCTTGGTATTGCTGTTGGTTTTTTTAATTTCAATTTCTTATGTGTGTCACAGTTACATAGTTACATAGTAGATGAGGTTGAAAAAAGACATAGGTCTATCAAGTTCAACCTATGCTAAATTTAGACAACAGATACTTTATCCTATATCTATATTTACTTATGATCCAGAGGAAGGCAAACAAAAAACCCCATTAAGGGGAACATTTAATTCCTTCCTGACTCCAAAAATTGGCAATCGGATTAATCCCTGGATCAACATCCTTCCCATGTATACTTATTTGGTATATCCCTGTATACCTTTCCCATCTAAAAAGATATCCAACATTTTTTGAACAAATCTATTGTATCTGCCATCACAGTCTCCATGGGTAATGAATTCCACATTTTAACTGCCCTTACTGTAAAGAACCCTTTCCTTTGTTGCTGGTGAAATTTCCTTTCCTCCAACCTTAAGGGAAGGCCCCGAGTCCTTAGTACTGCCCGTTGGATGAATAGTTCTTTTGAAAGCTCCTTGTATTGTCCCCGAATATATTTGTATATAATTATCATATCCCCTCTTAGACGCCTTTTTTCTAATGTAAATAAATCTAATTTAGCTAGCCTCTCCTCATAAGTTAGATTGTCCATCCCCTTTATTAATTTGGTGGCTCTTCTCTGCACTCTCTCTAGTTCCATAATGTCTTTTCTTAGGAGTGGTGCCCAAAATTGTACTCCATATTCAAAGTGTGGTCTTACTAGTGCTTTGTAAAGGGGCATAATTATGTTTACTTCCCTTCCATCCATTGCCCGTTTGTGGATGTGATTGTTTGTTTTTTTCCTGCTTAATTCTAATAAAATGTTTGCGATTGGTGTTCGTTTGTAGTTAATGTTGTATTATGTTAGCTAATGCGTTTTATGGTTATTTCAGATATTGTTTGAATTGATTTCTTTGTCTTTTAATATTTACATTCATTAATGTTGTAGTAATTCATTGGTTTGATTGGTTAGTGTTACTATTCATTTTGAGTTGGTTTAGGAATTTATTGGTTTCATTGGTTAATGGTTTAATTAATTCATTGTTGATGTTGTTACTGCTTGTATTCATTGGATTAGCTGGCTACTGTTTATATTTACTTTATTTAAGTATGCCATTTAATAATGGGCAAATAATCTATTATCCATATCTGGATAATAGTTATTTTGCACATTATTGTACTGTATGTGTTAGGGGGGTGTATTTAGTTAGAAATAATGTTTAGTATTTTTGTAGTCAGAAAATTGGTACCGCAGGCCCGCGGGTACCCCGGGACTCCCGCAGGGACCCTGGGACGGCGGCGGGGTCAGTCGGGGACACCCGCGCGACCCCCGGCCTCCCTCGGGGACACACCCCCGGGGTCAGCCGGGGACACCCGCCGGCCTGTTGTATGGGTGTTGCGCATGCAAAAATGTAAAGCAAGACATTTTTTCAAAGTCCAGCTTTTTTTGCGTCTACCTTGAGCTGACGTGTTCTGTTGAACGCAACTTTCGCGTACGCTAAGGTTACGTAGCTTAGTGCATCCCGCTTAAAGGCAGAATTTAACGCAAACAGGGTAACAAACGAGCAAAGTTGGACTTAGAAAAATTTCCTGAAAAAAGTCAGTTTTAGAGCGCAAAGTGCCTGTTTGCGTGGCTTAGTGCATCGTGTTCAGCGCAACATCACGTTCTAAGAGCACTTTGCGCTTTAAAAACAACTTATCAGAGCTTAGTGCATGACCCCCATAGTGTCCATTCAACATTTTCATTGGGAACGTGTGTTTGTGTGTGTATATATATATACTAGCGTTTGTGCCTGGCCTCACCCGGGGAATGTAATATTGAATACATGTCCCTGCCCCGCTGGTATATCTCCCGCCCCTGCTGGCACATCTCCACCCCTTCCTCCCGCCACACGCACATCTCCCCCCTACCTCTCCCCCCTACCCCCTTCCCCACGCTGGCACATCTCCCCCGCACATCTCACGTCACACACACACAGGCACAAACACGCCCCCTCCCTTAGTAGCCACGTCCCCCGCCCCTGCTCTAACAGATTTGCTGTACAGCCGAGTGAAACTTAGAATGTCCATAATTTGGGAGGTGAGTGACATTGGAAGCTCAAAATAGTTGCGTTGACCTACAAATCTACAGCAGAATGTCCACTGAAAGTTTTGTTGTGCTACTGTACGTGGAGCCGTTTCTGAGATTTCGATGCTTCTGACATACGAACAAACGGAATCCAACTTAGAATTATAGTATAGATATGTCTATATACAGTATATATATACTGTATATTAATAACAAAGAATAGTAGGGCCAATAGATATGAAAAATGATTAAAAAAAATGATTAAAAATATAATAATAAAATTATATAAATTTATATGATAATAAAACGAAAAAGCAACAGTGTATATATGAATTAAATGTAAATACTAATCCACTCCTTGATGAATGTCCAGTCCAATAATATGCTTGAATGGGTTTAGGGCAGCTTTCAGAGGGAGAACCAAATACAAAGAAATCTAAAAAACAAAAAGAGAAAGCGTGCAACCCATAGCGTAAAAACGTAATAAATTGAATAAAAAGTAGAGGCGAGGGAAATCAAGCTCACACACAAACAAAAATGTAAAATAGGTATATATATTTATATAGACATGTAGTGACCAGGAGAATCCTGATAACAGAAGACAACACACCGCAGTAGTAGTCCCAAAAATGTGTATTATGAACACAGGGCACCGCCCTATGGAAGGTCCCTCTACTGGGGCTCCGGGCTTCAAATGAGAACCTATCTGGATTGGAGGGACTGATAACGAAGGACTTCCGTGTTCTTAATATCACCATCATCCACGAGGTCTGATGCTTTGGACTAGCAGCTGACAGCGGTTTTAACATCCTTGCTGTGGAGGCTTTGCCGTGCTGTTCCCGTGGTGGTGGTATATATATATATATATACCTATTTTACATTTTTGTTTGTGAGTGAGCTTGATTTCCCTCGCCTCTAATTTTTTATTAAATTTATTATGTTTTTACGCTATGGGTTGCGCGCTTTATCTTTTTTTTTTAATATATATTGCTTTTTCTAGGGTTAGCATGGATGCTGTATCCCTACATTTTTCATATAGCTACTGTATAAGCCAGGGTTGTGCAAACTGGGGTGTCCGCAAGATTTTTTTAGGGGGGACGCCGATTTGTGGGAGCAGAGCATCAGTAGCAAAGGCGGGCAGCGGGAGTAGATGACGGCAGCTTGCCAGTGCGAAGCAGGTCGGCCGAGGAGGACGGCTGGGGAGGAGCGTCCCAGCAGTCCGATACGGAAGTCTTCACTGACTTCCAATGTCTGCTCCTTCCCGGCCGTCCTAATCTGCCGCCATCCAACTCTTCTGCCACCCTGCTTCACTCTGGTGGATCGCGATCATCTTCAGCCACCGCCCACCTGTCACCGCCCCCACCCTGATCCACTCCTGAGGTCCTCCACTGAAGTCAGGTATTAAGAGGAATTAAGAGGGTGAGAGGAGGAGGAGGTGAAAGCAGGAGGCGGTGAGGAGCCGGGATGAGAGATGAGGAGAGGGAATATTAGATGAGGAGGAAATTGGGATGATGAGGAAATGAGGAGATAATGGGGAGGAAATGAGGGGATGATAAGAAGGAAATGAGGGGATGAGGAGGAGGAGGAGGAAATGATGGGGATGATGAGGAGGAAATGAGGGATTGATGAGGAGGCAATAAGGGAATGGGGGATTGATGAGGAGAGGGGATGAGGAGGAGATGAGGAGAGGGGATGAGAGATGAGGAGAATGAGAGATGATGAGGGTGGGGGGATGAGAGATAATGTGGGGTTGGGTGAGAGAGAGATGAGGGGCTGGGTGAGAGAGAGATGAGGGGCTGGGTGAAAGATGATGAGGGGTGGGTGAGATGAGGAGGAGGGTGGGTGAGAAAGATGATGAGGAGGGTGGGTGAGATAGAGGAGGGTGGCAGAGAGAGGAGGAGGGGGGCTGAGAGAGAGGAGGAAAAGGGGGGTGAGAGAGTAGGAGGAGAGGGTGAGAGAGGAGGAGCAGGGGGTGATTGAAAAAAATTGCAGTCGGTGTTATCTTACACTGATTTATTTATTTTTAAAAACATAAAATGTGTCTTGTTTTGCTGCTTTAAAAATGTTGAAATATGCAAGAATTTTTACATATTTGTATTCACGTTTATATTGTATACCGATCTAAGAACATTTGTCTTTTTTTATGTGATTTGGATTACATCAGGCAGGGTGGGCCCAACTAATATCACAGCTGAAAAGGGGGGCTCGACTTAAAATGTTTGCTTACCCCTAGTGGAAACTATTAACAAAATAACTGCCTGCACATACTTTAGATTCTTATCTCACTGCCTCAAAGTGTTTAGAAGGTGGGAACGGGTGTTCAAGAAGATGTATAGTGGCACTTGTGCTCTTAGGTTCAACCACACTATGAAAGTTTGAACAGTATACCTGGTGGGAAAGGTACTTGTCAACATGCAAAAGAGGTCAGCATGGCAAGTAAGGCTTCAACATCCAAATATACAGTAGAAGGCACCAAATAGCAATGTCCCTCATTCTCTGGAGGTAGATAGTCCCTGGGCTTGACAGTGTTCAGGATGAAGGCAGAGGGTGCTAAGAATCCCAGGAGGTAAGACAAAAGCTATCATTCAAACCCCAATTTGGCTACCTACAACTGTAGAACTCTCTCCAGTGGAGCAGCACGTCAAGAAGTGGAAGACGAGCGTGAAAATATTAAATCTGATATTGTTGACCTTAGGGAAGTAAGAAGAACAGATGAAGGCCTCATTAAGCTCAAAAGCAGACAGCTATTATTTGCAGAGGTATATAAAATGTAAGCATCAGGGGAGTATGCTTCATTATTAATAAGAGATGGAGAAGAAACACAGTGGAGTATGAAAGCTCATCGGAGAGAGCAGCCAGAATATTCATTCAGTTGACAAGGAGATACAATCTTCAAATAATCCAAATGTATGCCCCAAGTCAAGTCCCACAGACAGCGACGTGGAAGACTTCTACCATGAAATCAACCAACTTAAAGGAAATTGTCACCTCAAGGTTATTATGGGAGATTTCAATGCAATGCAATCAACATTTAATAGAATCAACCATAATATACAAGCAAGATAAGGATCAGAAAGGAGTGAGACAGGGAGACCCAATGTCAACAAAGCTTTTCACAGCAACACTTGAAGAAATGTTGAAAACATGGAATTGGGAGGGAAAGAAAGAATCAAAATCAACAGTGAATACTTGAGTCACCTACCATTAGCAGATGAAATTGTTATTTTTGACACAAGTCCAGAAGACGTCCAGCAACAAATCAGGGAACTCGCCAAAGCAAGTAAGAAAGTGAGCCCCCATTTGAATCTCAGCAAGACCAAAGTGGTACTCAACAAATGTGTCAATGGAATTGAACTAGAAATCAAAGGGAATCTTTTAAATTAAAGCACTAGGAGGATGAGGATGGAATGGAGCACATTTGGAAGAAACAAGACAATCATGCAAGAGTACATACCACTGTGCCTGAAAAGGAAAAATTGGACAGTATGTTCTTCCTGCGCTCACGTATGGATGTGAAACTTTAACCCTAAATGGGAAGACAGTTCAGAGACATATGGAGAGATATATGCACGGTATTAACCAAGGGGACAGGAAAGGGAATGCATCGGTTGAAAAGAAAATAAGCCTGTAACATCACAAAAGTGCAAGAATTCAAATGGCTGTGTGCTGAACATATTACAAGAAGAAATTACCATCATACGACAAACATGGTACATGACTGGATTGCAAGGGATATCAAGAGACCAACACAACAACCAAAAGCTGTGGCGGATTTCCCATTAGGCCAGGGCCTAGGGCGGTAAAATTTGGAGGTAAAATTTGGAGGCAAAAATGTCCGCCCTCATATACTTTTGTAGCGCTCTCAAGCCAATCGAACCTGATGGGAAGTCACTTAGCTGTTGTGGCCGCCTCCTTACCTGCTGCTCTCCTCCTTCTGAACCGCAGCATCAAATGATGCTACGGATGTCACCAATGGGACTTCCCACGGCATCTCCTTGTCATGGCAAAACGACGTCACGTCAAATGACATCATGACGTCGCTTTACCATGGCAACATGATGACGTGAGACGTCATGTTGGTGACGTTCACTGCGTCATTTGACGCTGTGGTTCAGAAGGAGGAGGGGGGCGGCAGCAAGGAGCCTGCCGCAACAGCTAAGTGCCATGGGGCGGCGGATTTTTAAGTCCGCTGCTGACCAAAAATAAGATGGGAGGATTAAATCAGAAAATGTGTTAGAGCAATGTGAGGAAAAGAGACTTGCAACCACTCTAATTGGAAGATCATTGGGGATCTCTTCATACTGCAGTGAATTGACAAAGGCTGAAGAAGATTATAATATACAGTTATATTTGATGCAACAATTAGAACATGGCACCAAAGCACATTTCTTTGCGTTGATACATGGCCTCATTGTATGTTCCCAAGTTCGCTGTGTGGAACACGTATATTTGTAAATGTTACATGGAGCAGACTTCTAGGAGGGCTAGACAACACTGAACCATGCAGGCGTAACTAAATTAAAGTATTAGGTCTAGTAAATCTTATGATTTTGTAGAAGATCCTTTCTATGTAAATAGTTTGTAATTGAGTAAGCTATTTACATACAAGAATAGTTAAGGAAAGTTCTCATTTGTTTCAAGTTTTTAATTAACTCAGTGTTGAGTCCAATCTATGTTTGTATTTTGTTAGTGTTTGAGATTGTAAAATTGAGTTACAGATGTTGAATGCACACTATTCGCTATTTCACTGATTTTACATCAATCTAATTTCATATGAACTAGTTTTATTTAGAACTGACATGATGCTAAAATATGTATTGCTTTACTATTGTAAATGTTAATGTCATTTCAAAGATGTGGTGGACAATTTCCATAGGCTTCAATCATTTCTCTGTTGAACTTCCTTAACAAATGTCTTTACTATCCTCCCCATTGGACTCCTGCAGTAATAGGCCATACAAATTATGTACAGACACGCACCTCCAGCTCAAGGTCAAAACAGTAATGAACTTGCTCACAGCATATAACGACAGGCAGAACCCCGCCCATAGTGTGTGTGCTTACTCACCTGATACATTTGGTGCTTCTCTTCTTCTGCAATCCCAGCTTTACAACGTATGCACATTATCTCAGTTGTGTTATTAAACAGTGAAAATGTAATACAAGGCGTGCAGTATTACTGCTGCGGCACAGTTTATTCGAGCATTTGCCCGTTCTGTGCCGCAGCAGTAGCCTGGCGCGCGCCCGAGTGTGATGGGCGCGCGCCGAAGCAGCGGAAGAGCGCCCTCCGATCGGGGCGCTCTCCCTACCGCTGCCGGGTCCGCCGGGTCCCCCGGAACCCCCTGCCGCTGTCCCGCGATCGCGGGACACCAGGGCTCCCTCGGGGAGCCCCTGGACACGCGTGCAGGGGGCGCACGCTCCCGATGACGCGTGACCGCGCGTCTATGACGCGCGGCACGCCGAGGGGCGGCCACTAGCAAGCCGGGAGATTTCCCGGCTTGCGGTACCGACCACACTTCAATAAAGTGTGTCGGTAGTGTATGCATTCTTTCTGTAATCAATGTGACAACTTTTAAGAACTAAAGTTATTTTAAAATGACCTCTCCGCACGACTTAAAATTCATGGAGCTTAGTCAGAAATGCCTAATGCCTTATTTTAACAAAGTGACTTTTATCAAGATTATTTATCAGCAGTTCATGTAGGGTTTTATGGGCTTTCAAACAACATTGACTTTCGAACATTGACTTCAATAACTTGTGTTGGCATGACATGTCCTCTTTTCTTAATAGCCTCCCAAAATGGACTTTTCAAACATTTATCACGAAGGATTGTATTCTCTTGTAATGGAAACATATATTGATTTATTTTGTGACTGATAGAGACATGTTTCTTTTTATTTGTGAGACAAAAAGAAAACACCAAATCTGATTGTTTAAGGTGATGAAAAGAGCAATGTGCCATAATTAATGCTACTTTTCGACAATCTTTATATTGTGACTTCAGTGCACGTTAACATAATAAGGTATTTTCTTTACAAACATGACAGTTGTTGTGTGGGGGAGGACATTTCTTCAATGTGCCCCTTCCTTCACCGAGTGCCCCCCTGTCGGCAGCCCTGATTAGAGGCTATCTACAACATACAGACTAAGACCTGTTCTACCATTGTAATAGTTAAAGGTTAGGAGGATTATCATTTGGATGGGGTCAGAGGACATTGGGGGTTTGCAAATTGTTAATGATTAATAGTAGCAGACACCCTGGGCTGTTACTGCTGGAATGTGGATATTTGCATTACTGAATTATACTGCCACCTATGAATTTGCGACGGGGGCATAGACATAGAAAGTAGTTTGGGTATGATACAGAAACAGCCAACTGAGCAAAGCAGACAAGTGCTGTAGGACTTGTTTGGTAAACTCTAAATGACTAATGTATGTAAAGTACTGTAGCTGTTGTTCCCAATTAAACATAACACATTTTTTATCATTGCCACAAGACCCGAGTTTGTGAGATTTGTTTCTTAGTATGACCCAGAGGACACTGGTCACAACAGTCAATCAGTGATGCAATTGCCAGGCATTAAAGCAGTATTCACTAAGAATAATGCAGCTGGAGGCCATTTTGAATTTTCCTTTGCACCTATGTACATTAGCGAGGCCATTTTGAATTTTCTTTTGCACCTACAGTAGCTCTGCTGATATGTACATTCTACAGCTCGAAGAATCCTCTAGTTTGGAACAGAGATTATTTAACTGTATTTCTACTACTTTTGGTCCCTATACAATATGCTATGAAAATATTCCTCCCCCGTGCTATAGAAGAGTGTAGCACCATTCAAATGAATGGGAGGAACATTTTCTCCAGCATGGGGAGTTTTCAGGGCATATTGAATAGGGATCTTTGAGCGCTAAATAAGAACACGTGAATTGTGTTTGCAGTTTCTGCTGTATTTTTGTATTTATGAGTCTGACATCAACTGTTTCAGTATCAGGAGCTTTCCGTTAATTATTCTTCAATGTGTTACAGGCCCCTGTAAGGCACTGAGCGCTAAGGCCCACATTTGTTAAATGGTGCCTCACATCTTAGCCCATCTTAGTAAATATGCCAATAAATGGGTTCATATAAATGTGCAAAATATGTTTTTTCTTTTATTCCTCTGTTTTACTCTGAATTACCCTCTGAATGACTCCAACAAAGTTTACATTTGTGTCTCAAGAAGAATCTGTTTGGCCGGGAAAGGCCTCTCGTTCTCCTGACCCTCGGACATCCTTTCCATCTAACTACACTTCATGTTCTTTTCAGACAATTCCAAAACGAGTCATTTGCTTGAGGCTAAAGTTTCTATGAACATTCAACTGTCCCTCTGTCTCATAATTCAAGACTTACTTGAGCTCAATACAGTATGTAATCCTCAACATATCCTTTTCCTTGTAAGATATTTAAATCAATAAGTGATGATAAAGCAACAAAAAGTTCAGATAGTTTACTGGCAAACATGTATTCTCTGATACTAAATAGCATTCCCGAGGTTTGCCACAAATGTGGTCTCATTTATTTTAAATTGACCATCAAAGCTCAGTAAGGCTGGTCTTCAGGGACTACTTAATAGATATACGACATTGGATCACTCAGTGCAAGTCATGCATTTTTGGACATACTCCTCTGCATAATAGAAAGATTAAATGCATGGCTATTAACTCCATTTACAGCCAGAGGTGCTAGGCTCTGTAAGGCCTTGCCAATCAGCCCCAACGCAAAAGAGGCCCCAAGTAAAGAAATGTGTTCAATAAAGATGGTCTACTGAAAGCATATTGCACAGGCACGGCAAGTAGTGCACACGTTGGGTATTAAGGATAAATTGCAGATTTTAATCCGTGGATTAGAAAAGATATTAGAAAAAATGGAGGACGAGTAAACGTAGCATTTTGATAATAAAACTGCTTAGCTTGGTGATTGAGGAAATATTTTGGAGCTGCCAGGCCCATGGATTGTTGCTACAACTTCAGTAGAAATACAGCAATTACGTCCATCTTATATTTGACTTGTTTTAGAGTTTATTCCCTGTCTGATCTTACTTTTTTTCTTGATTTCTGTATGTAACCTCCCTCCTAAAGGGTTACTAACATGGCTATTGTATGCTGGGCCCCATCCTGGGTTGCTATAGGGATACAGACATCACTCAGGGGTATTTAAGGAGGAGGGACTATTCTAGAAGGTTAGGTTCCAGGAATACTTCAGGAGAGGAATCTGGGGAGAGTGGATAGGTAATATTTGTAGAGTAATAGTATATATCAGGACCCCCTGTTTACTATGTTGTAGATAGGGACAGTATCCATTAAGTTAGGATCCCTGAAAGAAGGAATGGAGTCCTGAAAAAGGAATAAAAAGGAATAAGGCATGCCATATAGGGCCTCGGGAAAGAGGACTCCTGGGCGCCGGTGGATCAGCTCTACCCGTGGATCGACGTTAATATTCCTCATCCATCTGTATGGACATGCCAGTTCCCAAACAGGCAAAAGGTATTGGGTCATGTAAGAAAAAACCATCAGGATTTCCATAGGGGCTCAGAGTAATAGGATCAATACAGTTGATGGTTCCGAAGCAACATTTACTCAGAGCAATTAAGTCAAAGCACCTTCATTGAAGTGTTAAGATTGGAAGATGGAAGACCTTTGTTCATGTATGCCTGTTATAAAATACAGTACAACGTTATTAATATGTGTCTGACCGGTCCCTGTCCATGGGGACACGAATACATGACTGTTATACTTCAAAAGTTCCTGAAGCCCATTAATCTACAACCTTGCTACCTCATCCCACAGCCACCTTAATCCAGCCCCTGAGTCAAGGTAAACCATGCAGGAGTAGCCATATAATACACCCTGATGTAATGCAACGAGGATTACATGTATTACACCACGTCTCTTCCTGAAGCCTCTTGGGCTGTGACCTCAACTCAACTTTGACACTGGCTTCAGACTGTGTTGTACACTCTACCAAGCATTGTCCCGGCATGATGGTAACAGAATAAGTAGATACTGAACAGTGAGGAAATCTGAATGAAACTAGGGCGATAGGGTCGTAATGTCAATAAGGGGAAGATGACAAGACAAACTCAACAATGTCTCCCCAATCTCTGCAGCTAACTCTGCAAGTGCCAGGGGGAAATCTAGAGGGAAATCTAGAGGCTCTTTGGGAAAGCAAATAGTGTCATTCTGGACGAGCAGATACAGTATTGTGAGATGTTGTAAAGAAACAAATTCTGAGTTGCTGTAAAGAACAAATGTCGTAAGTATATCAGACAAGATTGTTCCCTACAACAAGTCATGTACAGCAGCCCTAGGGAGAAGGCCCTACTAACAAAGTGCGGCATGGGACATTTGCTTGTGGCCTTTTTACCGCGACCAAATCTCCGCCATTGTTTGACCGACAGCGATCCGTCCACCGCAGCCAATCCACTGCTGGAACCTCCGCCGCCGGGTGATTCGAAGGTAAGTTTTACTGGTATGGGTAAGGGGTTAATTTAAGGGGTTTTAGAGGCTAGGGTAGGGGTTAACCTTAGGGGTTTTAGCAGTTAGGGCTTACAGTAAGGGGTTATAGGGTAAGGGGTTTTAGGGTAACTTGTTAGGGTTCATTTGGTCGCAGCAGAATGGCTGTGACCACATGTTCTAGACCAAACAAATGGTGTATAAGAGTTCACTCACTAACAGGAAACAGGACACAACGATCAAGGTATTACAGTGTGAACTTCTGACATGACAAAGAAACATTAATTTAACATTTTTCTGTGTTTGACATACTTCAGAGAATAAAACATGGGCACATCACCACTCTCATTAAAACCACATTGTTTCAAGGACATCATTCAGTACAAACTGTTTGTCTAATGTAAAAAGGTTTTTGAACGCATGTTATCACTGGTTTACGCATTTAAAAACAACACAAATGCATCAAAGGTAACCCAGCAATAGGCCGTAGTGCAGCTGGGAGTGCGACTCACACTTTTAATTGCAGCTATGTAACTTCTTCAGCACTGAAGAGCCTTGCAATGCATTGCAGCCAGAGACATTTGCAGGACACTAAAGGGTCCATTCTATATACTCTGCCGTTTCTGTTGAAATTAATGGGGATTTTTGGTCGAAAAACAGCCTGAATGGCCACCTTGGCAGGCAGTACATAAAATGTTCCCCTCTAGGGTCTGTAACATATGCCTGTAACATATATTATCTTTAACTGTTATGCAATGTCTTTATATATAATGTATAAGCCTGTTCACTTGATGTAACCATGTACTTATCATCATATCTCTGTGCCCAGGACACACTAGAAATGCGAGGTAACTTTCAATGTAAAACTTCCTGGTAAAACATCTTATAAATTAATAAATCCTAATTCAGTAAAAAAACAAAACTTAAAAAAAACAAACAAGCAAGCCCAAAGCTACACCCAATATGACAAAAATATAGTGAAATACGTATATATCTCTTAAAAAAAGGGTAATTTAGCTAAACCCTTTGGCCAAAGCATTTTAAGCCAGCGAGCCACTTCAAGGCATGAACAAATATTGCAGGTCGTGACACTAGCTGATTACAATTTTTATTTACCTCTATAGTTAGAGGAAGAATGATCACATTGGATCTGTCACAACCAGCTGCATGAAAGAGAACTGCTCACTTGGAAATTTGGGAGGGACAAGCTTAAACCCTTGGTGGGAGGAGCCTCCAACCTCCAAAACAGCTGAGGCCAGCTGGACAAAATTAATAAACACACAGATACCCAGCAAGCTCTAAGAAACCCCAAAAATGACCACATAATCTACTATATATTTGTGAAATCACTGTATGTCTGCGTCCCAAGGGTCAATCGCATTGGACCTTGGGCCTGTCACTCCTGCTCAGGCCATGCCCGCCCCCACACACCTCTCATTGGCCTACGTCCAACACCAATGCCACACTGTCCCACCCCTCACTGACTCTCATTGGCCTGCATCCAATGCCCGCCCCCGCACACCTCTCATTGGCCTGCGTCCCACCCCTCACTGACTCTCATTGGCCTGCGTCCAATGCCCGCCCCCGCACACCTCTCATTGGCCTGCGTCCAACACCAATGCCCTAATCCTTCCACACTGTCCCACCCCTCACTGACTCTCATTGGCCTGCGTCCAATGCCCGCCCCCGCACACCTCTCATTGGCCTGCGTCCCACCCCTCACTGACTCTCATTGGCCTGCGTCCAATGCCCGCCCCCGCACACCTCTCATTGGCCTGCGTCCAACACCAATGCCCTAATACTTCCACACTGTCCCACCCCTCACTGAGTTTTAGGAACGCTCAACCTGCTCTGGGGCCACGCTTCACAGCTATCAAAACCTTCACGTCTGCTACCACAGACTGCCGAATCAGGTACAGCAGTGTTTCCCAAACTGTGCGCCGCGGCGCCCTGGTGCGCTGCGGCTTGGCTAGAGGGGCGCCGCGATCAGGGCCGCCAGCAGCGGGAAACAAGGGCTGAATGCTCATTTAAAAAAAAAAAAAAAAAACCTCTGAGGGGAAGCAGAGGAGCGGTCACAGGGTGTGTGTGTGTTGTGTGTGTGTGTGTGTGTGTGAAAAACGGGCTGCAGGAGGTGTGTGTGTGTGTGTGTGTGTGTGTGTGAAAAACGGGCTGCAGGGTGTGTGTGTGTGTGTGTGTATATATGTGTGGTGTGTGTATATATGTGTGGTGTGTGTGTGTGTGTGTGTGTATATATGTATGTGTATGTGTGGTGTGTATATATATATATATAATGTATATGTGTGGTGTGTGTGTGTGTGTATGTATGTATATATAGATATATATGTGTGTGTGTGTGTGTGTGTGTGTGTGTGTGTGTGTGTGTGTGTGTGTGTGTGTGTGTGTGTGTGTGTGTGTGTGTGTGTGTGTGTGTGTGTGTGTGTGTGTGTGTGTGTGTGTGTGTGTGTGTGTAAAACGGCCTGCAGGGTGTGTGTGAAAAACGGGCTGCAGGGTGTGTGTGTGTTGTGTGTGTGTGTGTGTGTGTGAAAAACGGGCTGCAGGGGGTGTGTGTGTGTGTGTGTATATATGTGTGGTGTGTGTGTATATATGTGTGGTGTGTGTGTGTGTGTGTGTATATATGTATGTGTATGTGTGGTGTGTATATATATATATATATATATATATATATATATATATATATATATATATATATATATAATGTGTATGTGTGGTGTATATATATGTGTGGTGTGTGTGTGTGTGTATGTATGTATATATAGATATAGATATATATATGTGTGTGTGTGTGTGTGTGTGTGTGTATATATGTATATATATATATATATATGTGTGTGTGTGTGTATATATGTATGTGTGGTGTATATGGATGTGTGCGATGTGTGTGTGGTGTGTGCGTGTGAATATATTTATCAAAGTTGCACAATGTTAATAAATAATTTATTCTCACATGTCTTTTTTTTTTTCATTTTTAAATATTATATAATGTACACACACACACACACACACACACACACACACACACACTGACAGCTACCAAGTGACAAACACACACAGTGATACCCGCCTCCCAAGCGCGCTTGCTGTCTCCTCTGCCAGGACAGCGAAAAGCTCCTGGTAGAGCGAGCGCCAGCAAGCAAGAGCGAGCAGCAGCACCTAACCGCTTACTATGTCCCAGGCCAGAGGAACTATAGCAGCGCTGATTACAGATGCAGGGGCTTTGTGCATCTGTTCAGCCCGGCTCAGCGACGCTGAGAGAGGGAGGCCCGGCGCGCACGCTGGAGGAGCAGCACCGGGAGACTGAGAGAGAGAGTGAGGTCAGAGAGAGAGTGATGTCAGAGAGAGAGAGAGAGTGATGTCAGAGAGAGAGAGAGAGTGAGGTCAGAGAGAGAGAGAGTGAGGTCAGAGAGAGAGAGAGTGAGGTCAGAGAGAGAGAGAGAGAGAGTGAGGTCAGAGAGAGAGTGAGGTCAGAGAGAGAGTGAGGTCAGAGAGAGAGAGTGAGGTCAGAGAGAGAGTGAGGTCAGAGAGAGAGTGAGGTCAGAGAGAGAGTGAGGTCAGAGAGAGAGTGAGGTCAGAGAGAGAGAGTGAGGTCAGAGAGAGAGTGAGGTCAGAGAGAGAGAGAGGGAGGTCAGAGAGAGTGTGAGGTCAGAGAGAGAGAGAGAGGTCTGAGAGAGAGAGAGTGAGAGAGAGAGTGAGGTCAGAGAGAGAGAGAGTGAGGTCAGAGAGAGAGTGAGGTCAGAGAGAGTGAGGTCAGAGAGAGTGAGAGTGTGTGAGAGAGACACCAACTGCGCACTGCAACTGTTAGGTATGTATATACACCTTTGTTTTTACTTTGGGCGCCGCGTAAAAATCCTGATCGCCTTGGGGAGCCTTGAAAAAATTCTGATTGCCTTGGGGAGCCTTGAACCGAAAAAGTTTGGGAACCACTGAGGTACAGAATCTACACACAACGCACAAACACAGCACACACACACATTCACACAACACCAAACACTGCAGACTGCCTCTTCAAACCCCCCCTCCCCTCCACGCCACACATCTCCCTCCCTCAACCGGACCGCGAGGCCGCGGCCTCCACTCACACACCATGGCAACGATGTCCCTCCCCCTATCCCGCTACCTCACACAGTGTAGCTCCCGCGAACCGCACAGCACGCCACATCTCCTGCACCTCACACAGCTCCCTACCGCAACCGGACCGCGAGGCCCCCTACCCCGCTACACCATGCCACCAATGTCCCTCCCCCTATCCCGCTACCTCACACAGTGTAGCTCCCGCGGACCGCACAGCACGCCTCACATCTCCTGCACCTCACACATCTCCCTCCGCAACCGGACCGCGAGGCCCCCTACCCCGCTACACCATGCCACCAATGTCCCTCCCCCTATCCCGCTACCTCACACAGTGTAGCTCCCGCGGACCGCACAGCACGCCTCACATCTCCTGCACCTCACACATCTCCCTACCGCAACCGGACCGCGAGGCCCCCTACCCCGCTACACCATGCCACCAATGTCCCTCCCCCTATCCCGCTACCTCACACAGTGTAGCTCCCGCGGACCGCACAGCACGCCTCACATCTCCTGCACCTCACACATCTCCCTCCGCAACCGGACCGCGAGGCCCCCTACCCCGCTACCCCATGCCACCAATGTCCCTCCCCCTATCCCGCTACCTCACACAGTGTAGCTCCCGCGAACCGCACAGCACGCCTCACATCTCCTGCACCTCACACATCTCCCTACTGCAACCGGACCGCGAGGCCCCCTACCCCGCTACACCATGCCACCAATGTCCCTCCCCCTATCCCGCTACCTCACACAGTGTAGCTCCCGCGGACCGCACAGCACGCCTCACATCTCCTGCACCTCACACATCTCCCTCCGCAACCGGACCGCGAGGCCCCCTACCCCGCTACACCATGCCACCAATGTCCCTCCCCCTATCCCGCTACCTCACACAGTGTAGCTCCCGCGGACCGCACAGCACGCCTCACATCTCCTGCACCTCACACATCTCCCTACCGCAACCGGACCGCGAGGCCGCGGCCTACACTCACACACCATGGCAACGATGTCCCTCCACCTATCCCGCTACCTCACACAGTGTAGCTCCCGCGGACCGCACAGCACGCCACATCTCCTGCACCTCACATAGCTCCCTACCGCAACCGGACCGCGAGGCCGCGGCCTACACTCACACACCATGGCAACGATGTCCCTCCCCCTATCCCGCTACCTCACACAGTGTAGCTCCCGCGGACCGCACAGCACGCCACATCTCCTGCACCTCACACAGCTCCCTACCGCAACCGGACCGCGAGGCCGCGGCCTACACTCACACACCATGGCAACGATGTCCCTCCCCCTATCCCGCTACCTCACACAGTGTAGCTCCCGCGGACCGCACAGCACGCCTCATCTCCTGCACCTCACACAGCTCCCTACCGCAACCGGACTGCGAGGCCGCGGCCTACACTCACACACCATGGCAACGATGTTCCTCCCCCTATCCCGCTACCTCACACAGTGTATGACAACACCTACCACTGGAAATCAGATGTTCGTTGAAATAAAATATGTTTTCCTAACTATTTTACTGTCTGTATAATGTACACAACACTCACCCACACAAAACCCCCTCATACACACACACACACACACGCAAACATCCTGTCATTCTATGCCACACACTACACTCAAAAACATGCCATTTTTAACATGTGTATGACCAACAACACGCACTCACACACGTCACACACACAACATGCCTCATACACACACACACGCCATCACACACCAGCAACACACACACATGCTCTCACACACACCACACACCATGCCACCGATGTCACTCCCGCTATCCCGCTACCTCACACACTCTACCTCCCGCGGAACAACCAGCACGCCTGACATCTCCTGCACCTCACACATCTCCCTCCGCAACCGGACCGCGACGCCGCGGACTACAGTCAAACAGCATGCCACCAATGTCACTCCCGCTATCTCACACACTCTATGACAACACCTACCACTGAAACTCAGCTGTTCCTTACAATAAAATATGTTTTCCTAACAATTTCACTGTCTGTATAATTTATTCTAAAACACTTCTCACACCACCACTCACACACAACACTCACCCACACAAAACCCCCTCATACACACACACACACACACACGCAAACATCCTGTCATTCTATGCCACACATTACAACAAATCACACCTCACCTTCACCCTCATAATACACACACTACACTCAAAAACATGCAATTTACAACATGTCTATGACCAACAACACGCACTCACACACGTCACACACACAACATGCGTCATACACACACACATGCCATACCGCACATGCACACACACACGCACTCAGCAACGCCACACGCCCTCAACCACGCAACACACGTACTCACACACACACACACCAACCTCCTCTGCTGATACAACACACAAAACAACACTTCAACATAACCTTAACTACCACACACAACACAACCACCACTAAACAAACACACACACCCAACCCACTGTTCCAATTACCTACCCTTCACCATACACACTACACTGAATACAATGCACATTTACACGTCTCACCACCCACTCCCATTGCACATCAACATCCCACCACACACAAACATATACAACAACACAACACCTCCGCTACTAACACACCTAGCACAATAAATCACCTCTTCCTTTCAATAACATATTTTACACAAAACATTACTATTTACACATCTGTCTAATTTATTGCACACAAACACTCAACTAACCAACACTGACACACACACTCACACACCACACACTCACTATCACATCACACACTCACTCATCCACACACACACCCCACACAATCAACAATCACACACAATAATTACATACACACACTATTCTGCCACACACACAGCCAACATTAACACAAAACAAAAACACACACAACATTTCAACACCTACACAAACGCACACCAAACACAAATAAATACCCCTCAATACTGTCACACTTTATCAATTTACAAACTTTTCACAGACCACAACCGGATGCCTTCAACACCTCTACGCTTCAACGCTGTGCCAAAACACACAATACAATCATTGGATCGAACTGCGCCTTGACACAACAACATCAGGAAGTATTGTAAACACAATCGCACTGAAACACTTCACTAACATCACACACAACACCTACCTCAACACACACATCAACAACTTTTAACAACACATCACAACTTACACACACAACACCTCTACAACACCTACAATAACGCACATCACAACAACAACACCAAACACACATCTTCACAACACAAAACATGCCACCCAAAAAACACCTTGGCAAAACAAAACATACACACCCTGACAATGAACGTGACACGCACACACACACACAAATTATATGTACTGCACCACACAATGCACACACCCATTTCACACACATTGAAATCCACGCACACAATGCTAACAAACAACTCACAACGGAATACACAATAGGTCAACAACAAATCCTCACAACCACAACATCAACACCAACACATTACACACAACAACATCACACACTAATTCCATTTAATACACACACAGCAGGTATATCAAACGCACAAATACACACACAGCATCCTAACACAACTATTCAACAACACACACACACCACAACATCACCTGCTAATGAAACACTACAGCGCCAAACACGCCTTGCACAACAAAGAGACAGAGCCAGAATCAGAAGAGCAACACAACGAGAACAACAACAACAAAAACACAGACACACCCACTACATCAACAGACGCTCACACTACAGAACAACAACAACGTACTGCAACATCCAGACCCTCAGAGACTACAGAACAGCATGAGGCACGCCTTGCAAAAGACCAACAACGTGCTACAACATCACGAGACGCAGAGACTACAGAACAACATGAAATACGTCTGCAGAAAATGCGACTACGAGCTACAACAAGAAGAGCCACCGAGACTCCACAACAACATGAAACACGCCTTGCTAAAGACAGAACAATACGGCGCACATCAAAACAACACCAAGACACACCAACACACACAGTACAACAAGCACTACAAGACACACATACTACATGTACGCATTCAACTAATTACACTTTGCTACGTGCCGCTTTCATATATAATCCACACATACTATACCAGCAACATCCAAAGGTCAACATTGGACACATGGACACTATATGTCGCTACTGTCAAAGAAAAAAATTCCAACATGAATCAGCTGGAATGTGCTGCAGCAATGGCAAAGTTCAGCTACCACCTCTACACTCACCCCCAAATCCACTTCTTTCATACATGTCAGGGACAACTTCAGAATCTAAACATTTCCTACAAAACATACGCAAATACAACTCCTGTTTCCAAATGACATCCTTTGGTGCTACATCCATAGTTGAACAAATTGGATTTAAAAGTACTTTTAAAGTACAAGGTCAAGTTTACCACAGGGCCGGCTCTCTTCTCCCATTACCAGACCAAGATCCACAATTCTTGCAAATTTACTTCATGGGCGATGAACAACAAGAAGCTGATCAACGATGCCATTGGATACCCAATACAAGACGTGACATTGTCATCTCCTTACAAAGGATGTTACATCAACACAACCATCTCATTAACACATTCAAAACATCACTTGAACGCATGCCAACTGATGACTATCAAGTCATTATCCGAGCCGACAAAACACCAGTGGGTCAACATGAACGTCGCTTTAATGCACCTCAAATCAACGAAGTCGCTATTGTTATAGTGGGGGAACAATTTAATACACGGGACATAATTCTTCAGCGGCGCGCTCATTCACTCACACGCATTTCTGAAACACATCGCTCATATGATGCTCTTCAATACCCTCTCATACTTTGGAACGGTGACGATGGCTATCACTTCAACATCATGCAAGTACACCCAACTTCAAAGGCAAACACTAACAAAACTGTATCCGCTATGGACTTCTACGCTTACAGATTAATGATACGAGATGCATCGCAAAACCATTTTACATTGTCGACAACTATTTCATCAGTTTATTGTTGACATGTATGCTAAAATTGAAAGTGAGCGTCTTCTATACATACGCTTACATCAAAAAAAACTACGCGTTGATCAATACATACATCTCAGGGATGCTGTTGGCAACGATGGTAACGTTGACAACATTGGAAAAATGTTCATTCTACCAGCAACATTCACGGGAAGTCCTCGACACATGCACGAATATGCTCAGGACGCTATGGCATATGTTCGCGCATATGGACGACCAGACTTTTTTATTACATTTACATGTAATCCAGCTTGGCCAGAAATAAAACAAGAACTTCAGGATGGACAGGCTCACAGTGATCGACACGACTTAATCGCAAGAGTATTTCGCCAAAAACTCATCACATTAATTCACATCATCACTAAGACTTATATATTTGGACAAACACGATGCTGGATGTACTCAATAGAATGGCAGAAAAGAGGTCTTCCACATGCTCATATTCTTATATGGCTCAAAGAAAAACTACATTCCATTGACATCGATAACGTTATCTCTGCTGAGTTGCCTAATCCTCAAGAAGACCCTATACTATTTGCAATAGTCACTAAAAATATGATTCATGGACCATGTGGAAACATCAATATTCATGCACCATGTATGAAAGACGGTAAATGCACCAAACAATTCCCTAAAACATTCATTGCAGACACACAAAGTGGAGATGATGGATATCCTCAATATCGAAGACGCGCTCCCACAGACGGCGGATACACAGCAACAATTACTATTCGCAACAACAAACACATCCAAGTCGACAACAAATGGGTTGTTCCATATTGTCCACTTCTAACAAAAATTTATAACGCACACATTAATGTGGAATACTGTAATTCTGTTAAATCATTTGCAAGTATGTCAACAAAGGAAGCGACATGGCCATTTTTGGAATCACAAATGAACACATCCATGACGAAGTTACACTCTACCAGCTAGGAAGATATATAAGTAGTAATGAAGCCGTTTGGAGGATTTTCGCCTTTCCCATTCACGAACGACACCCAACCGTTGTTCACCTGACTATTCATTTAGAAAATGGACAGAGAGTATATTTCACACCTGCTAACGCAGAGGCACTTGCTGCTCAACCACCAAACACTACTTTAACTGCCTTCTTTCAATTATGTCAACACGACTCTTTTGCACGCACATTGCTTTATCCACAAACTCCACGATATTACACTTGGAATGCATCCACAAAACAGTTCAAGAAAAGAAAGCAGGGCACACCTGTTCCCGGAACTGATGCCCTTGCAAGTGAAGCCTTAGGGCGTGTCTACACAGTTCACCCAAACAACGCTGAATGCTTCTTTCTCAGAATTCTACTTCATACCGTTCCAGGCCCAACATCTTTTGACGCTATAAAAACTGTCAACGGTCAAGTGTGTGAGACTTATCGAGAAGCTTGCCAAAAACTTGGATTACTAGAGGATGATCAACACTGGAATACTACATTAGCCGAAGCTGCATTACAGTCATTGCCAACCAAAATTCGAAATCTTTTTGCCATTATCCTTACCACGTGCAACCCATCAAACCCCAACACTCTATGGAACACATATCGAGAAAGCATGAGTGAAGATATACTTCACAAAGCACAGAGACACAACCCATCACTCAATGTTACCTTTTCACCTGACATTTTCAACGAGGTACTCATATTGTTAGAAGATACATGTCTCTCTATCAATAACAAAACACTACTTCAATTAGGTCTAGAAGCTCCCCAACGTCATCATCACGATGTACTCAATACAGACCTTATGCGAGAGAAACAATACAATATTTCCATACTACAAGAATATGTTGCCACAAGAAAACCAATGTTAATTCCACAACAACTTAACACCTATGACAACATCATGCAGCACATAAACAACGAACAAGGTGCAATCCTGTTTCTTGATGCTCCAGGTGGAACAGGCAAAACATTTCTCATAAATTTACTCCTTGCAGAAATAAGAATGCACAATCATGTTGCACTTGCACTTGCATCATCTGGCATTGCAGCCACTCTTATGGATGGAGGAAGAACTGTGCACTCAGCTCTTAAATTACCACTAAACATTGCTCATGAAGAAAATCCAACATGTAATATTACCAAGACATCTGGCCAAGCCCGTGTTCTTCAAATTTGCAAACTTATTGTTTGGGATGAGTGTACCATGGCGCATAAAAAAGCACTTGAAGCCCTTAATAGAACCTTGCAAGACTTGCGTAACAATAAACAAATAATGGGTGGTGCTGTCATTCTTTTAGCTGGTGATTTCAGACAAACACTTCCAGTCATACCACGATCCACACCAGCAGACGAACTTCATGCATGCCTTAAATCCTCTATTTTATGGCGACATGTCAAACATTTTCCATTAACAACCAATATGCGAGTCCAACTTCTCGGCCACTCAAATGAACAACTTTTTGCACACACACTTCTTCAAATAGGTGAAGGCACTTTACCTACTGACTTAACATCAGGTGAAATTGCTTTTCCCACACATTTTTGTCACATGATGACATCACTTGAAGATCTCATACATCACGTCTATCCAAATCTCTTACACAATTACACAAACCACCAGTGGCTCTGTGAAAGAGCCATCCTTGCTGCCAAAAATACTTCTGTCAATGACATCAATCATCAAATTCAAGACATTATTCCAAACACAATTACTCAATACAACTCAATCGATACAGTTGTGGATTGCGATGAAGCCGTTAACTATCCACCTGAATTCCTACACTCCCTCGAACCATCAGGGATGCCACCACATCATCTTCGCCTCAAAGTTGGAGCACCCATCATGCTACTTCGCAACCTACACACACCTAACCTTTGTAATGGAACCAGACTGTGCATAAAAACATTGATGCCCAACCTAATTGAAGCTACTATCTTAACTGGCAACGCCAAAGGCCAAGATGTCTTCATCCCCCGCATTCCACTCATTCCTACAGACATGCCTTTTACTTTCAAACGGCTACAGTTCCCCATCAAACTAGCTTTTGCTATCACCATTAACAAAGCACAAGGACAATCTATAAAGTGCACTGGTATCAACTTAGAATCACCATGTTTCTCCCACGGCCAGTTATATGTTGCGTGCTCTAGAGTTGGATCCCCCCAACAATTGTACATCTTTGCTCCAACTGGAACTACCAAAAATGTCGTTTACAAACAAGCATTACAATGAACATTGACTTTCCTCAATTTCCATGAACTCTACATATTGCCATAAGAAATTACAAAAAAATGAAAGACACTCAATACACTACTGTCATCTTTTATTACTACATTATTTTACAACACACACTTTAACATTACATCAAATACACTCCTCTCAACAATGGACATTCACATCTTTCAAGAAGCATTTCCAACAATAACATTTTCAAAAATAACTACCGTAACAACTAACATACACTTCAAACATTTGCCCTCATATACATGTGCTTTCTACTACTGTTGATTTACAAACACAATTCTAACTAATATTACATAACATTGGCATCACATTACAACTTTCACATACAACATTTACACATACTTATTCACACTTCACATCCCGGGCAACGCCGGGTTTCTCAGCTAGTTATATATATAATATATATTATATTATATTGGTCTTGCCACTTCAAGGTATGACCAAAATTGCAGGTCCTAACACTATGCAGCTGGTTGTGACAGATGCAATGTGATCATTCTTCCTCTAACTATAGATGTAAATAAGAATTTTAATCAGTTAGTGTTAGGACCTACATAGAAAATATGTCCAAGCGCATCAATAATTGTGTATAATATGAGTTGTGATTAAGTGGTCATATTGGACCTATAGTGAAAACATTATAAAAACTATGTGGAACAACAGTTAAAAAAGTGAAGTTTAACATATATTTGTGAATTGTCTACCGTGTTAGGCTGCGTTTACAGTGCCAGCGATGGTGATGAGACTGCGCCGTCGCGGCAAAACAAATGCATTGTTGCCATTGCGTGTGACAGTGCTACCAGAAATCTGGTAGTCATTGTTATTTGATTTTTGGGGCGACGGTCTCCCCTTGCTCGGGAGCTTCTCCGTGCCTCTGTCCTCCCCTTTTATGACGCCGCTGGCCTTGCAGCCAGCGACGTCGCCCAAAACCCAAGTACAACTTTTGCAAATGGCGACGGGTGACGTCAGTCGCGTCGCCGTCGCCAGCACTATAAACGCGGCCTGTAAGTGTTAAAAACAAATTAACACCACCGTGCAAATAACAATTTCTCTTTGTAAGTGGAGGGTCTGCTGCTACACTGGAAGGGCTGAGGTCAGGATAACGCCAGCTAAATAGACAAAAAGAGAAAAAAGCGCAAGACCCTCATAGTGTAGTATATAAAAATAGAATTTATGTAACGACGGTAAATATGCACGTACATAATAAAAAAACTATATATGCGTGTAGGTATAAAAACCATTTTTTTATATCAAAATTCATATAGTATATGGTTTTTTATTCTGTTCGTGCATATTTAGCTTCGTTACATAAACTCTATTTTTATATACTACACTGTGAGGGTCTTGTGCTTTCTTCTCTTTTTGTCAGTGTTAGGAACTGCAATATTTGGTTATGCCTTGAAGTGGCTCGCAGGCTTAAAATGCTTTGGCCAAAGGGTTTAACTAAATAACCCTTTTTTCAAGAGATTATATAGGTATTTTTCTCTATATATTTTTGTCATATTGGATGTAGCTTTGGGCTTCTTTGTTTTTCGTTGTATACATTTAGCCATGCCCAGTAGCACTCCTTTTGACACTTATATACATTTATATATTATGTGGTAATTTTGGGGGTTTCTTAGAGCTTGCTGGGTATCTGTGTGTTTAAAAAAAAACTTTGCCACGTTGGTCAATGTGAGTATTTTTGATCCAAAAAATGCCTAAATCAAGAATAAAAGGAACTACGCGGGAGCTCTGGCAGGTGAATGATGAGCCACATTACAGCTGACAAATAAATCCCTCACCAATACCTTCATGTCTCAGGCATGTTCCCCAACCCTCTCAATGAATCATGTGTAAACCACAGATGTTAAGATTCTGGATTCGGCTATGCCCATGACTCCACTAAACCGTCTGTCTTTTTAGCTTCCATTCCTGTTAACATAAATTTCCCCTACAGCTGAAGCTTACTGTAGTAAACATGTTACACAGTCAGAGAGCCAGCACAAAGACAGTAATTGTATCCTTGCTGATAAGCCCTTTGCTATTGCTGCCTTCTGTGTAACTTGTCTGCAGACCAGACACACAATATGGCCGTTGAAGGTACTGGAAATGTGCAAGATTTGTGCCGAGGTTCACAAATCAGGTGAGTTTGTCATGCACTTACGTTTATCTGTTTGACTAATGATGGTAATTACTTTGCATACAAACAGTAGAGAAAAAATGTCCCCGGGGCTTTGAGTACCCAATGTTATCAACATTAGATAAAGATTTTAAAAACCCTCAAAATCTTTTTGTTTTCTATGGAATTGTTATGGTTAAAAATATATATATATATATATATATATATATGAAAGAATAGGTATAGTTTCTGATTGTCGGACTTAATTTTTGTTAATGGGTTTAACCCATTTTATGCTTAACAATGATATTTTTTTTAAAATATTATGCTTTTCAATATTTTACGACAGATTCGTAAAATGTGCGATTCAATTAATCTAGTAAGAATCAGTCCAAAAATCCTGCTGAACATCACATCAATATACAGCAGAGAATATGCTATATATTTTGGCTTCTGTTTGGGATCAATTTGAACTCTATAGATCCAAAATTACAGTACAGATCAAGGCTAGACGTAAAAAAAAAAACCCCCACTGTAATCCGGTTTACATAATATGTAAGAAGTGCCCTTAAACACAATATGAAACAAAAACTAACAAAGGATTTACAAGAATTATGTGACCAAACCTAAAAGTGTTAGTGAAGGTGATTAGTAAAAAGAATGTATTTAGAAATATTTGGGGGCAATTTTAATGAGTTCATTTTCCTTCCTCCCCGCTTGAGTATTTTTTCTTTTACAATTCTGATCTGTAAAGAATAAAGATAACGATTCCTTTGATTTCCTTTCGCCTTGCATCTAGCTTTTGCATGCCTAGCACATATTTCATTTCACAATGCTTCTTCGTTTCCTCCATTCATTCCTCATAGAACATCCTGATTGTTACATTTTTCTATAAGGATCAGCCTTGGTTTTTGTTTCATGGTTCACCTGAATTGCACTGTACTCACTGTCTTCTGCTAGCATCCAACGTTTGCCTTTCAAGGTCTTTCCATGTATGAAAGTGTGTTCTCACACAATCCCCCCCCCCATGTAAAGTGGAGTTTGGCTGATTTAGACATGCCCCGCCCTCCCCTTACCTCTGTTAAGGGCGGGGGATGCTGCGGGCTATTTGATCGTAGCACCGGAGCTCTATGGCTTACCCGGCGAGCGAGGGCCGCCATCTTAGTGCTCACGCATGCGGAGGAAGACACAATGCGCATGCGCAGTGGAAGCAGAGTTGCAGCGGCCATCTTAGGTGGCTCAGCATAGGAGATCACCGAAATACAGGTCCCATAGTTCTTAGGGGTGGCCTACCACATGGGCAGTGAGAGCCAATAGGGATTTTAGTAGAGAAAGGAGTTTAGGTTTGGCGTGAAATGGACCGCGCGTTAGTGCTACTGAGGGAGTCAACGGAGCAAGTAGGGTCCACAGAGCAGTGCTTCCTGGACTAGGCCAGTATTTCCCCGTAGGCCCCAGCTAGGCCCTGAGTCACCATAGCTCAGTATTGTAGGGAAGGCCCTAGGTAGGGACGCTTCCCCTTACCAACATAGTGTATTTCTTGCAACCGGTGACAGGACGGTCACACGGTTCCCTGCGGTCTGGGACCAGGACCAGGGCCTATATACTTTACGGGAGACACTCCAGCTGGAGCTCACCGATGAGGCGGATCACCACCTGTAAGACGAGAGGGATGTTGCGGCCCTGCTAATTCCGGATCTCCACCATACCCTGGTCATAGCCAGGAAGGTACCCACCGTGCACCATCACAACAAAAGGGGGGTAGTGCTACCTCACATTTGGGTGGGCCTGCTCGTGTGGACATTGGGTCAGGTGCCCAGGGCACCCTCAGTACTTTGGATGAACCCCACCGGGGTGGTGAATATTATGTTGGGCATTGTGTGTGGGGATATTGTATTGTGGGTGTGCTGCTTATAATACTGTTAGTAAAGAGGTTATATTATACCCCGTGTATAGTGTTTATTGGGTCCTATGTGGAATCATCCCGTGCTGCTGGGATCCCCCATAGGTGGAGGCACTGCACCGAAAAGAGAGAAAGATCACCCCAGGCTCCCAGAAGCGGAGGTTTAGGCTTTCTGTAAGCCAATAGGTATAGCAGCACGCGTAGTCACCGCATAGCTTCCCTTTGGCACAGGGAAAGGGGGCTACACTGATAAATGAAATAGCAGCCGGACCAGTTTAAATAAAAAAAACCTGTTTCAGAAAACATCATTAAATACTCAGACACCAGAATTGTATTACTATGATAAGGTTTCTTGCTTGGATATCATTAATATGTTTTGTGGTATCCTCTTGTTTCCATAGCAGCAGGTCAGTGATGCAAGCATCAGGAAGGTGCCACGTCTTCTTGTCTCCGTGGAGATAATATCATTGGTGCTGTAAGCTGCTAGTGACATTTATGATGGGTGCACACGTCAGCCAATCAGTCTTTCCCTGTTCCTTCTACGTACATTCAACAGGAAACCGGAGCACAGGGACATGGCACTTACATACTATTGCTATTTGTACAGGTATTAATATTGTGTCATTTTGTAAGGAAAGATTCAGGGATCTTCCCAATTTAAAAAAAAAATGCTTACACCCGCATTGCTATTGATATTTTGTTTATATTAAAAATGTTTTTGTTAAAACACATTTTTTTACAGGTTGCATGTAAATCACTTATTAAGCAACATATACAGTAAAGTATTACCCCAAATATATAGTTTACAAATTCAGTTAGTGCTCATCTGTCACTAATGAAACATGTATCCAGAATAGTTACATACGCTATACAGTATAATTACATGGTTACATACTCTATACAGTATAGTTACATAGTTACATATGCTATACAGTATAGTTACATAGTTACATACGCTGTACAGTATAGTTACATAGTTACATACGCTATACAGTATAGTTACATAGTCACATATGCTATACAGTTGTAGCCAAGTCCCCCCTGCCTGCCAAGCCCCCCCTCACCTTCCTGGCGATCGCAGGTGCCGCCGAGCACAATGGTGGTCCCGTCGGCCAATCGGAAGAGTCGGGGCGGCCAGAGTCCTGCTCGGGGGTTGCCGGGGACGCATGCGGCCGGTTGTCAGGGCCGCGATCGCGTCGTTAGGGCTCCCGGCGCTCCCGAAGCAGGGCGGCGAGGGCGCCGCCAGCTTCTAAGTGTTAGCGCATGCGCAGTGTAGATCTTACTGCGGTGGCCAGCCAGGGACATTGCGCATGCGCAGTGATAGCGCGCGAACCCTAGCCTACCAGGGACAGGCTCTTGGAAGGGACTACAAGTCCCATGAGCCTCAGCTGCGCCCCACGTGATGCCAGGGAGCCAATAGGGCTGAAGTATTGCCCTGCAGGCAAGAAAAGATAAATTTCGCGGGTTTGCAGCTACGCAGTCAGTCAGGACCAGGACAAGCTAGGGAAAGGAGGTGAGTGCAGGGGTGAGTGACCCACTGCATTAAGCCAGCAGCCTCCTAGGTCCCAGTTAGGTCCTAAGCCACTGTGTAGCTTGTGGTGCTATAGAGACTGGCCCTAGATAGGGACACTGCCCCATTAGCTATTTGGATAGTCAGGGACACAGCGCTGAAGCCGTGCAGCCCTGCGAGGTGGGTTCTGGGCTCGGAATGCCACCAAAGACCCTGAGACTAAGGTGATATTATCCACGCTGGAATTCACCCAACGCGGTGTGGAGGACGACGTCGGATCGGGCGGAATCCCTGTCGTAGTCTGCGGAACCCGGGGTGGGAGCCCCGGGCAGGAATCAATCTTCAAGTGCACCAACAATCCTACATTATACTCACACGGTACCAGTGGCTGCGCAGTCACTCATATCATCTCACCTAAAGAGTGCGGGACATATTGTGTGGGGTTATTGGACACGGGGTGGGATCACCCGGTGTAGATGGGAGCGTCCTGAGAGATGCAGTAGTTAGTGTCTCCTCCAGAGAGGGACACCTGTTATACATGAATACGTATTGCAACAGTAAAGTCATTGGTTATTTTACATACAGTGTGTTGAGTGAGATATATATATTTGTTCTGCGAGGAACCACTCCTCCTCTGGCGGGAGCCATCGCAGGTGGAGGCGTTGCACCACGAGATTGTGATATATGTATGTACCCCAGGTTCCCCGTGGCGGAAGCTCAGCCCTCCTGTGAACCAACAGGTAACGCACCACACCTGTTACATATAGGTTCCCCCTCACATACACTCTATATGCGATTGGGTGGGGGAATACCCGTTACATTTGGAGGGGCTGCTGAGATCAATCCTGGGGTGCCCTACGCAGTAGTTAACGTAGTATCCTATCAGTCAGCATGTCTGCGCTCACGCCCAAACAAGTGGCCGACTGGGCCGAAAAGCTGGGAGAGCTCCTGCGACACGTAGTCGTCGTAGATGGGGTACCTGACGATGTATCCATGTTTACTGTCTGCAGCGCAGTAAGGACATTACCTGGTCTTGCGGGCACCACCTCATCAGCAAGCACTACAAAATTGACCGGCAAGAGAACACTCTATTGCTGGCCACCGAACAAGCTATACCCCTGATAGAGGCCCACGAGTAGTGTATCTACCAGAGACTTTACCGCAAGGGTGCCCTCTAATTTACCCTGAAACCGTTTCCAGTCACGTAACTTCCCTTAACAGACATGCGGGTTGGGAAGATAAAGAAATGGACATATCTCTACCCCGAGTGACCTTCTCTTCTGATGCTAGGCAAGGGGCCACCAACTGGGCCGGTAGCCCGCCAACATCACCGGTCCCTAACCGGTTAGTGAACAGCTTCACCCCAACCCCTAACAGTCAGGGAGCGGGGATCGCAAGTTCCTCAGACAGTGGCGGCTCCATGCTAGAAGTGACATTCCCGCAGCTTGTGGAAGCGATAACTACGTCCGCCCAAGTCCAAAATTACAGGAAGTTGAAGGCGTTTTCAGGAATGGTTCCTGTCCCCGCCGGTGAGGAAAGCATTGAGTCTTGGAGGGAACACACCCTCAAGGTGATCGATGAATGGCCCTGCTCTGAAATGGTCAGACGTCAGAGATTCCTGGAAAGCCTCCGACCCCCAGCAGCCACCATGGTCAGTGCACAGCGCGACCAAGACCCTGATCTCTCTGCTCATCAGATGGTAGACTTGTTAGTCCGGATCTATGGCAAAGATGAAGAGGAGAGTGAGCTGTGGTTCAAATATTACGGTCTTCGACAGAAGGAGAAGGAAGATCTGTCAGACTTCCTTCAACGAATCCAGCTGGTCCTGTGGAAATTGCGAACTTGCGGCCTCATCCTAGCCTCAGAGATGGACGAATACCGGCGCAAGCAGTTCCTCCGAGGGGCCATTCCCACTCATCACATAGTGATCATGACCAGGTGCTCACTAATGGAGGGGCCTCCCCCTACCTTTATAGACATTTTGGGGATCGTCAAAGGGCATGAAGCCTATACCAAGCTGCATACAGGCCCCAAGGTCAAAGATCCCCCTGTGAGTGACATCCCGGGAGTCTCCGCTCGCCGGATCAAGAAACCTGTCAAAGAGGAAGAGGAGCCACCCAAGTCGCCCTCAACGAAAGGCCGGACTTCGGGGAGATCCTCTCCCACTTACCCAAGACGACGGGATCCTACAGATATCGTCTGCTATGGCTGTGGACAGAAAGGCCATTTCTCCAGAGAGTGCCCTGATGGAGTCACCCAAGAAAAGAACACGCCCAGTAAAGGAAGCCCGGCTAGGTCCATGATCTGTCGGATACAGACCACAGAAGCCAAGACATCCGAGGCCACCCAGGCGCCACCCGAAGCTCCTACTGACCTAAGCCCAGACGATGGAATTCCATCCGGAGATGGGTACTGTCAGGTAGGCCCCTCTGCAATCGTGCGTGTGGTAGTAGAAGGAGTCTATGCTTCTGCGTTACTGGACACCGGGTCCCAAGTGACCATAATCTACCGACCATTCTACGATCAACATCTTAAGCACTGTCCCCTGCAGTCGGCGGAACATATGAAGGTGAGGGGGTTGAGCAATGAAGATTACACCATCGATAGGATTGTGAGAATTCAACTGGAGATACTTCAATTGAATACCGGTAAGAAACATCCCATGCATGTGGAGGCAATGGTATGCCCGAAGCCTCAAGGACAGTGTCAGTACCCGGTCATCTTGGGAACAAATACGGATATAGTGCAAGCCGTAATCAGAGCCTACCTGAAAGAGACCAATGAATTGCCAATGGTCAATCCACTCCTTGACCCTGTACTGAGAGAGGAGTGCAACAGAGTATATGTTTTAGAGCGTCACGGGGACCTCTACAATCGTCAACGCGGACTGACGACCATTTTACCAGGGGGAGTGCAACGCATGGCCGTCTGGTGCTGTTATCTGAATCGAGATGAGACCGATCATCTGTTCTCTCTGGAGAGTTCCCCTGAGGAAGAAACCCAGAGAGGGTATAGGGTAATACCCGAAGTGAGAGAGTGGACGACCAGAATTCCTCGACGAACCTACGTGTATGTTCAAAATATCTCTCCATTTCCGATGGACATTGATGTAGGACAAAATCTGGGCAGCATATATCCCGTCAGCCCAGTAGAAATAGTGCCCCAGGTGAACGCCGCTGCAGTGGGTGAGCAGTTAGTCGATCTGGACTTCAACTTCGGAGACTCGACGCTGCCAACTGAGTGGAAGGATCGACTGACGGTCAAGCTGAATGAGAGAAGGACGGTATTTTCCACCAGCGAGATGAATGTGGGCCACAGTCGCAGCGCCCAACACACCATTAGGTTGAGTAACGCCACTCGGACTCGGAGTCCTTATGCATCACCCATAGTGGTGGTAAGGAAGAAGAATGGATCTGTAAGATTGTGCGTCGATTATCGAACTCTGAATAATCGTACGGTGCCCGATCAATACAACCTTCCTCGCATTGAAGAAATCCTGAATGCTCTAACTGGGAGCCAATGGTTTAGTGTGCTCGACTTACGATCTGGGTACTACCAGGTACCTATGAGTGAAGAGGACCAGGAAAAGACAGCCTTCGTCTGCCCCCTGGGCTTCTACGAATTTACTCGTATGCCCCAAGGTATATGTGGAGCTCCTGCTACCTTCCAGCGACTGATGGAGAAGACAATCGGGGACATGAACCCTCGGGAGTGTCTTGTCTACCTGGACGACATCATTGTCTTCGGGAAGACCCTGGAAGAGCACGAAGATAGGCTGCTGAAGGTGATAGACCGTCTTGGAAAAGAAGGATTGAAGTTATCCCTCGACAAGTGTCAGTTTTGTCACACCTCGGTGACCTACGTAGGACACATCGTGTCTGCTCAAGGAATTGCTACTGATCCAGCCAAAGTGAAAGTGGTAGTGAACTGTCCGCGTCCCGAGAATGTCACGGAACTGCGATAATTCCTGGGTTTCTGTGGGTATTACCGTCGCTTTGTGGAAGGGTACTCTAGTCGAGCTAAACCCCTGAACAATCTGCTGAAGATATACCCCGAAGATACCGGAAGGAAGGCCACGTCGGCCCGTCAACCGTTTGGCGATAAATGGACGCCCGAGTGTGAACGGGCCTTCCTGAACTTGAAGAAAAGCCTGACTGAAGCACCAGTGCTTGCATATGCTGATCCAGAACAACCATACGTTCTGCATGTGGATGCCAGTCTCAATGGACTGGGCGCTGTCCTGCATCAGAAGCACCCCGAGGGTCTTCGGCCTGTAGCCTACATCAGCCGCAGTCTGACACCCAGTGAACAGAAATACAAGCTAGAGTTCCTGGCTCTCAAATGGGCGATTACAGAGAAACTTCATGATAACCTCTATGGTGTTACGTTTGAGGTAAGGACGAATAACAATCCCCTCACGTACATCAATAATTCCGCCAAGTTGGATGCAGCAGGGCACCGATGGCTGGCAACCCTATGTAACTACAGATTCTCTCTGAAGTACAAGCCGGGACCTTTGAACATTGGAGCTGACGCTCTATCACGACAACCAGGATTAAGTGCTACTCCCGATGATGATGAATGGGAAGAGATCCCTGGGCCTGGGATACGAGCAATGTGTAGCCTAGCAGCTGTCATCAATGATCAAGTGGCCTTCTCCGAACTCATGAGTTGCAGATTCGTTAGGATGCCAGTCGCAGGCTATTCCCGCCGCTTACTGCAATCCCGAGGGAATGAACATCACCCATGACAAAGTCATAAGATGGAAAGACTTAGTGGACTATCAAATGAGAGATCCGGTAATCAGCATCATTCGGCAAGCTCTGCAAAGAAAGAATCCAGCTCTACTGAAGAGTGCTCCCAGAGACCTGATCGCATTGCTAATGCGTGAGGTGGACAAGTTCAAGATAGACAATTGCTTGCTCTATAGGGTAGTCCCATATCACAACCACCCTGATAGGTGACAACTGGTTCTACCCCAAAACTTGAGATATATGGTGTTAAAGTCTCTACATGATGAACATGGGCACCTCGGTGTAGAGAAGACTTTGGGTTAGTCCGAGACCGGTTCTTCTGGCCCAAGATGCGGGAAGCGGTGGAACAGCACTGCCGCCGTTGTTCCCGGTGCGTCCAATGCAAGACGTTGCCTACCAGAGCAGCACCCATGGCCCATCTCAAGAGTTCTGGTCCAATGGACCTGGTGTGTATGGCCTTTTTGTGTATTGAACCCGATACCCGAGGAATCTGTAAAGTACTGGTCATCACGGACCACAAAAGACCAAAAGGCCATCACAGTTGCAAAAATACTATGGGAGAAGTTATTCGTTCATTACGGTCTTCCAAACCGACTACACTCCGACCAAGGGCGAGATTTTGAGAGCACTCTGATCTGAGAATTACTCAAAATGCTGGACATCGCCAAATCCCGGATGACTCCGTACCACCCCGAAGGAGATGCTTTGCCTGAACGATTCAACAGAACCTTGTTGGACATGCTCGGAACCCTGAAGGGAGCGCAGAAAACGGAATGGAGTCGACACGTAGAAGCGTTGGTACATGCGTACAACTGCACTCGCCATGAATCCACTGGATTCTCCCCATACTTCCTCATGTTTGGGCGGGAAGCAAGACTCCCAGTAGATGTGTGTCTTCGAGTATCAACGGATGGGATACACAATGCTACCCATTTCAAGTATGTGCAAAGGCTAAAGGACAGTTTGCAGCAAGCATATCAACAAGCTGAGGAGTCTACAGCTAAACTGAATGCTGGCAATAAGAGACGCTATGACAATAAGTCAAGTATCGGGAGCTACATCCTGGGGACGCTGTGTTGCTTCGAAATCTGGGAGACCCCGGTAAACAAAGTGGCGGACCGGTGGAGAGACGGTGTATATGAAGTAGAGTCACAGATGCCCGGCCTCCCGGTCTATCGCATCAAAGACACTGATGGCCGGGTAAAGGTTTGGCATCGTAACCACCTTCTCCCCATTCCACAAGTAGGACACGAAGAAACAGAGATACTGGCCACACCGCTCAACGGTGAGTCCGACTTAGCAGAGATGGGTCAAGAGACAGTAAATAACGAAATCCACTCTGAAACGCCTGAAGACCCTATGGAAGGACCCTCTCAAAGGGACTATTCCACAGAAGGGAGATCTCCCGGAGGAGCTACGGGTAAAGGGCCCTGTAGGCCAATGCCTACTAAGGTGGCACCAACCGGCCAGCCTTTGGATCCACCGAGCCCGTGCTTTGTGCCTAACAGAGACTGTTCAGAGACATTTCTCCCCTCAAGGGAAGAGGCTGAGCCTCAGGACTGTACTTATTACTCCCCAGAGGGAGTTGCTGAAGAACAGCTCCGTAGGAGCCAAAGAGTCAGGTACCCTCCAAATCGGGTAACCTATGATCAAATTGGGGCACCCCATTATGAGGCTCAGCAGTGGTCTCGCAGCAGAATACAGTCTGTCATTGTGATGTTCACTGAGATGTGCAATCTGAACTAGAGATGATAAGTTTAGAACGCATTGATTGTTACATTTTCATTATATAACGATGTTGTGCCATTTTCATTATATAACTTTTGTACATAGTTATAATGAGTTGTGTCCAAAGCGAGGACGTTGGGGTTTTTACCCGGGGGAGGATGTAGCCAGGTCCCACCTGCCTGCCAAGCCCCCCCTCACCTTCCTGGTGATCGCGGGTGCCACCGAGCCCAATGGCGGTCCCGTCGGCTGATCGGAAGAGTGGGGGCGGTCAGAGTCCTGCTCGGGCGTTGCCGGGGACGCGTGCGGCCGGTTGTCAGGGCCGCGATCGCGTCATTAGGGCTCCCGGCGCTCCCGAAGCAGGGCGGCGAGGGCGCCACCAGCTTCTAAGTGTTAGCGCATGCGCAGTGTAGATCTTACTGCGGTGGCCAGACAGGGACATTGCACATGCGCAGTGATAGCGCGCGAACCCTAGCCTACCAGGGACAGGCTCTTGGAAGGGACTACAAGTCCCATGAGCCTCAGCTGTGCCCCACGTGATGCCAGGGAGCCAATAGGGCTGAAGTATTGCCCTGCAGGCAAGCAAAGATACATTTCGCGGGTTTGCCGCTACGCAGTCAGTCAGGACCAGGACAAGCTAGGGGAAGGAGGTGAGTACAGGGGTGAGTGACCCACTGCATTAGGCCAGCAGCCCCCTAGGTCCCAGTTAGGTCCTGAGCCACTGTGTAGCTTGTGGTGCTATAAGGACAGGCCCTAGATAGGGACACTGCCCCATTAGCTATTTGGATAGTCAGGGACACAGCGCTGAAGCCGTGCAGCCCTGCGAGGTGGGTTCTGGGCTCGGAATGCCACCAAAGACCCTGAGACTAAGGTGATATTATCCACGCTGGAATTCACCCAACGCGGTGTGGAGGACGACGTCGGATCGGGCGGAATCCCTGTCGTAGTCTGCGGAACCCGGGGTGGGAGCCCCGGGCAGGTATCAATCTTCAAGTGCACCAACAATCCTACATTATACTCACACGGTACCAGTGGCTGCGCAGTCACTCATATCATCTCACCTAAAGAGTGCGGGACATATTGTGTGGGGTTATTGGACACGGGGTGGGATCACCCGGTGTAGGTGGGAGCGTCCTGCGAGACGCAGTAGTTAGTGTCTCCTCCAGAGAGGGACACCTGTTATACATGAATACGTATTGCAACAGTAAAGTCATTGGTTATTTTACATACAGTGTGTTGAGTGAGATATATATATTTGTTCTGCGAGGAACCACTCCTCCTCTGGCGGGAGCCATCGCAGGTGGAGGCGTTGCACCATGAGATTGTGATATATGTATGTACCCCAGGTTCCCCGTGGCGGAAGCTCAGCCCTCCTGTGAACCAACAGGTAACGCACCACACCTGGTAACATATAGGTTCCCCCTCACATACACTCTATATGCGATTGGGTGGGGGAATACCCGTTACACAGTATAGTTACATAGTTACATACGCTATACAGTATAGTTACATGGTTACATCGTTACCTAGTAGATGAGGTTGAAAAAAGACATACTGTACGTCCATCACGTTCAACCTATGATAAATTTAGACAACAGATACTTTTCCTGTATTTGTGTTCACAGTATTTTGATCCAGATGAAGGCAAGCAAAAAAACTCCAGTGAAATATCATCTAATGATATCTCATAAGGGGGGGAAATAAATTCCTTCCTGACTCCAAACAAATGCAATCAGATTTCTCCCTGGATCAACATCCTTCCCATGTTTACTTATTTGGTATATCTCTGTATTCTTTTCCTTTCTAAAAAGATGGCAACCTTTGTTTGTAGATATCTATTGTATCTGCCATCACAGTCTCCATGGGTAATGAATTCCACATTTTAACTGCCCTTATAGTAAAAAGAATCCTTTCCTTTGTTGTTGGTGAAATCTCCTTTCCTCCAACCTTTAAGGTATGACCCTGTGTTCTTAGTACTGGCCTTTGGATGAATAGTTCTTTTGAAAGCTCCTTGTATTGACACTGAATATATTTGTATATAGTTATCATATCCCCTCTTATATGCCTCTTTTCTAATGTGAACAAATTTAATTTAGCTAGCATCTCCTCATAAGTCGGATTTTCCATCCCCTTTATTAATGTGGTACCTCTTCTCTGCACTTTCTACTGCACCGACACACTTTATTCGAGCAAATACCCGGTATGTACCTGGCAGATACCTGGAATGCACCGCTCCTCACCTCTGACAAGCCCCGTTGCATTTGCCTTCCCAGCCTGGGTTCATGCCTGGCTGATGGGCGGCTGATCTGTTAAATGATAATGATTAGGATTTAATAGGCTGCAATGCTTCGCGTGTCTACCAGATGGCATAAATTCATGAATTGTAATGCAGTATATATATATCTCCTGTGCAGTATTGCAGCCAGCGGGAATAAAATGCTTCAATCCCTGCCGGAAAATAACTCAATGCACTCGGGCAGAAAACAGTCACAAACCTCAATACACCCGGGTATACCCGAATTCGTGGGACAAGCCGAGCTCGAATAAAGTGTGTCGCCAGTGTAGTTCCATAATGTATTTTCAAAGGTGTGGTGCCCAAAACTGCACTCCATATTCAAGGTGTGGTCCTACTAATGCTTTATAAAGTTGCATAATTATTCTAACTTCCCTTCATCCCCCATTTAATGCAAGATAAGATCTTATTTGCCTTTGTAGCTACTGAATGACATTGGGCACTATTGCTAATTCTGTATTGTAATGTTTGTCTTTATTTATATAGCGCCAAAAGTGTACTCAGCGCTTCACAAAGAATACAGAACAGGGAATTAAAATAATACATTAAGCGCAGCAAAATCAGACAATAGGAAAGGAAATCCCTGCCCTGAAGAGCTTACAATCTAAAAAGTCTGCTGCTACAAGCACTCCTAAATCCTTCTAAATCAAGGATTGACCTAATTTTTCCCAATTTAATTTGTAAGTCACCTGTTTATTCTTGTTTCTCAAATTTATAACCTTACAGTACATACTGCTGCGGCAGAGTTTATTTGAGCATTTGCCCGTTCTCTGCCGCAGCAGTAGCCTGGCGCGCGCCCGAGAGTGACGGGCGCACGCCGAAGCAGCGGAAGAGCGCCCTCCGATTGGGGCGCTCTCCCTACCGCTGCCGGGTCCGCCGGGTCCCCCGGAACCCCCTGCCGCTGTCCCGCGATCGCGGGACACCAGGGCTCCCTCGGGGAGCCCCTGGACGCGCGTGCAGGGGGCGCACGCTCCCGATGACGCGTGACCGCGCGTCTATGACGCGCGGCACGCCGAGAGGCGGCCACTAGCAAGCCGGGAGATTTCCCGGCTTGCGGTACCGACCACACTCGGATAAAGTGTGTCGGTACTGTATATCTGTATTAAACTACATCTGCCATTTACCTGCCCAAGTTTCCAGCCTATCCAAGTCCTTCTGGAGAGAAATTACATCCCGCTCTAATTCTACTCTTACACTATTTAGTGCCATCAGCAAAGATGGAGACTTTGCTCTCTATATCACCCTCAAAGACATTGATAAACAAGGGGTCCCAGTACTAATCCCTGAGGTACTCCACTTACAACTTCAGCCCAACCTGAAAAGGTTCCATTTATGACAACTCTCTGTTGTCTATCCTTCAACCAGTTTTCAGCTAATGTGCAAGTGCAAATATTGTTACTGAGTCCAATTTGCTTTATTTTGTACACTAACCTCTTGTGTGGAGCCTTATCAAAAGCCTTTGCAAAATTTAAGTAGACCACAGCAACTGCATTACCCTGGTACAAATTCCAACTTACCCCCTCAAAGAAACTAAAAAGGTTAGTTTGGCATGATCTATCCTTCATAAATCCATACTGACTGTTACTAATAATGTTGTTTCCCATTAGGTATTCCTGAATATTATCCCGTACTAAACTTTCAACTAGCTTCCCCACTATTGATATCAGGCTTACAGATCTGTAATAACCTGGTTGTGATCCAGTTACCTTTTTAAACATAGGCACCACATCTGCTTTACGTCAATCTTGTGGTACTGAGCTTGTGGAAATGTAGTCCTTGAATATTAAATGTAATAGTTTGGCTATAACTGAATGTAACTCCTTAAGAACTCTTGGATATATGCCATTAGGCCAGGAACCTTATTTACTTTAATTTTATCAAGACACCTATGCACTTCTTCCTCAATTAACCAATTGTTAGTTAATATGCAGGTTGTGGTTTCATCTTCTGGCAATTTTATGGCAATTGATTCCTCCCAGGTAAGTACAGAGCCAAAAAAAAAAGTGTTTTATACCTTTGCTTTAATTTTATCAAGACACCTATGCACTTCTTCCTCAATTAACCAATTGTTAGTTAATATGCAGGTTGTGGTTTCATCTTCTGGCAATTTTATGGCAATTGATTCCTCCCAGGTAAGTACAGAGCCAAAAAAAAAAGTGTTTTATACCTTTGCTTTTCTGTCTCCAATAATCTGCCTGCCCATCTCACACTGAAAGGGTCCTATGTTTTATTTTCTAATCTTTTTTTTTTATTACAGTACTTAAATAACTTTTTTGTGTTGATCTTACTTTCCATTGCAATCCTTTTTTCATTTTCAATTTTGCTAATTTTATTGCCCTTTTGCAACTTTTGTTATATTTGTTACAATCATTATAATTCTGATATGATGCCTCCATCCCTTCTGATTTTATGGGGCCTATAATTAACTTTGAGAAGTGCATTATTACACTATATGTGCCCTTTTAGTGCGATCTTGCATGTGTAGCTAATCACAAAGCTCAGATAACAGGGCAACATCGCGATAAAATGGCTTTTTACAACACTCTGGCTAAAACCAGTAGTTCGGTAGGTGAAAAAATGGCACAAACCGTATTTTTTTCCAGAAACTGCTATTCACTAAACTCCGATATGCATATAGTACTATAAAAACATACATTCTTTTCTCGCCCGCTAAAGGGTGGTGCTATCAGAATATCGATTTGTATAACAAGTAGTTTCTTTGATTTTTACTGCATAGGATTGTTTAAATCCAGTTCAACATATAAGCATACTCCACTACCTCTTCCATTGCTTGATTCCTCAAAAAAGGTAATAATCCTCTAAATGTACAACCCAGTCATGAGTTTCATTTCACCATGTTACAGTAATGGCTATGATATGGTTCTGCTCCCACGTAGCCGTTAATTCAAGCTCCCCCATTCCATCTGTCAGGCTTCTTGCATTAGTAAAAATACATTTAAATATTTTTCCAGTCTGTATTTGTTATATTATCTGTTTCTGCCTTTCTATTCCAATTGGATTTAGGTTTTAGACATTTTCCAGTATTATCTGTACTTAATATGGGTGTCTCCCTGCTTGCCCAACTTCCACTTCACCCCCCTACTTCCATGACCCATTGCTATTTCCCCATTCCTATCTATTCTGTCTAGTCCATTACATCTTTCTTATCCCTCCCCCCTCTTCCTTAGTTTTAAATCTCCTCCAACCTTTTTAATACTCCACCCCATCCCTCTAGCACAGAAGATCCCTCTTCGTTGAAGTGCAATCCATCCTACCATAAAGATAGCACCTCTCAGAAAAGGACTCCCAATGCTCTAAAATCCAAAAAAACCCTCTTTCCTACAGCCCCTTGTTAGCCATGCATTTCCCCTAAGATCTAATTGCCTCCCTGGGGTGGCGCGCGGCACTGGTAGTATTTCTGAAAATACTACCTTGGAGGTCCTTGCCTTAAGCTTGCTGCCTAGTTCACTGAAATAATTTTTTAGGACCCTTCATCTTTCTCTAACTTTGTCATTGGTGCCAATTTGTTCCCAAGACCGCCGGATTCCCAGCCCCTCCCCAACAATCTGTCCACCCGATCCGCAAGGTGCTGAACCCGAACCCCCGGGAGACATAAAACAGTAGTTATTTTTTTTTTTTTTAAATGTTCAAAAGCTTTTCAGGCACAAATGTATCCTCATATTGCTGTATCTCAAAGTAATGTAACAGCAGCAATCATTACACAAACTATTAATTGTGAGTAAACATTTTCTATAATAATAATAATTTTTGTTCTTGTATAGTGCGGCTTATTTTACGTAGCGCTTTACAGAGATATTTTGCAGACACAGTCCTGCCCTGTAGAGCTTACAATCTATGTTTTTGGTGCCGGAGTCTCAGACTTGCCCAAGTTCACATGGAGCCGACACCAGGAATTGAACCAGGTTCCCCTGCTTCACACTCAGTGCCAGTCAGTGTCTTTACTCACTAAGCCACAATACAACACCACCACCTCAGTGGAACCCCCAAAGTACTGAAGTACTGGGCACCTAACCACCCCAGTGTCCACAGAGTCAGGTCCACCCAAAGAGTGTGGAGTAGCGCTTCCCCTTGAGTGTAGCCTTTGGTGCACATTGGGTACCTTCCTGGTCTTAGGCCAGACCAGGCTGACTTGGATGGCTGATCCGCAGAACCGCAACGTGATCCAACGATGCGGTCTACCGGATTCTCTTTCTCCTGTCCAGAGATGTCCGCCTCTTGAGGGAGCTCCAGCTGGAGGGTGTCCCTTAATGTCTCTAATACTGTGCCTGTGGTCTGCTCCCAGACCGCAGGCCCCGCACACCGCATGGCGTCCGTCACAGGTGTACTAACACTATTACTCAGTGCTGAGGGGAGTGTCCCTATCTAGGGCCTTCCCTGCAGCAACCACAACCTGAGGGGAGTCGGGGCCTAGCTGGGACCTATGGGAAGATCTGGGCTAGCCCAGAGGAGCACTGCTCCCTGGACACTACCTTCTCTGCCGACGTCCCTGCTCCAACAGGCGTGCGGTCTCTAGCGCGCCAAATGTATCTATCTACTTCTCCATGAATTCTTGAGCCCTATTTGCTCTCCTGCTCCATGTGGTGAGCAGCCCCTGGGGATGCTGGGACCTGTAGTCCCTTGCGCAGCCTGTCTAATGGCCACCGCAACTCTCTCTACACTGCGCATGTGCACGGCTCGCACTGCTCATGAATTGCCTTCTTTAAAATGTGGTCTTACAACGGATCCGTCGAAATGGAAATTGAGGGGACCAGGTAAACAGTGATGGCAAGATAGTTCTTGAGATAAAGGCAATGACTACGAAAGAGCAATAAAAAACCATGTTGGACAGAGACAGTTTTCAGCAGGTGACAGAAGGTGAGTAGGGATGTACAGTAGTGAGAGATTATACAGGTGGTCACAGTGTTAGTTTCTCCTTGCCTCTCTGATTTTCTCAGTCCTCCCCATGCATATCCCGGGCACTTGCTCATCCACTGTATCCTTCAATAATTCCCCTGATCTTTATCATAATGGCCTCTCTGGTTTTTGTTGAACAGTATTGATTTGAGAAGTATTAACCTCCTAAAATCATGTATTTTATTAGCCAAGGGGATGCTGAATTTAGCAGAAGGAACTGTTTGCATTGTGTTCTGTTTCTATGTTTCGTATCTCCGTATATACTTGGCATTTTGCTTCATGTCTCAATGTACAGTATCTTTCCTGGTAAAATATATTATACACAAAGTAATGTGCAGTAGATAAATAAATCAATTTCACAATCTAGCAGATAAAAAGAAAAAACATAAACTTCTATCTTAAACCATTCAGTGCCAGCAGCATTGTGGGGATTCATATTTTATTTACGATGCCTTCCCTTTAATTGTGTTTCTTGTGGATGTTGTCAAGATCAGAGCTACCCACTTACATTTTGTATAATTGGCATAGAATTAAGGATTTACCATGGCAGTGATAAGCACTGGAATTAATTACAGGTAAAACCTGCCAGAATGCCATTAGTAAATTGCATGTACCTACAGTAACACAAGCAAATGACAAACATATTTTGATCCCTTAATAATTAGACCCCGTATTTCTTTTGAGCTAACACCATATTCACTAAACAAAAATAGCAAAGATATATATATATATATATATATATATATATATATATATATATATATATATATATATATATATACAGTGGTTGACAAATCACCAAAAAATCTACTCGCCACACAAAAAAATCTACTCGCCACCTAGTACCAAACGTGTGCTGCTTGGGCCAATATTTACTCGCCCAGGGGTTAAATCCACTCGCCCGGGGCGAGCAAATGTATAGGTTTGTCGAACACTGTATATATATATATATATATATATATATATATATATTTATATATATATATATATATATATATATATATATATATATATATATATATATATATATATATACATATATATATATATATATATATATATATATATATATATATATATATGTATATATATATATATATATGTATCCATACTTATCCCTGGATATTTTAACACCACTTCACTGTCACCAGAGCACATCACATTTTTGTTAGATAGTATTAGATTTATTCTCACACGTAATTATTTTCTGTTTGAACACGATTTTTATTTACAGCTATGGGGCACGGCAATGGGTACCATTTTGCACCAAGTTTAGCTAAACTTTTTATGGCACATTGGGAGCACCATAACATCTGGAATAACAATAACAATATTGCGGCCCAGAAATGTAAATTATGGCGTCGCTATATAGATGATGTTATATTAATTTGGCACGGGGACAGCACTTCACCAGAGGAATTTATTATTAATTTAAACACAAATGATGCAAATATAAAATTCACTCACACAGTTAGTAATTTGTCGGTTCATTTTTTGGATCTTAAAATTTATCAAGAGAATGGGCACTTACTCGCACTTATTTTAAGGATGTGAATGCCTGTAGGTGCTTGTGTCCCGAGAGTAATCACCATACCAAATGAATTCCATCAATCCCGTATGGGCAATTCCTACGTTTAAAATTTAATAATTCCAACAATGACAACTTTGCTAAACAAGCAGAAGATCTCAGGTTCAATTTTCTAAAAAGAGGTTATGACCAGAAAGTGGTAGAAACTGCCTTGGAAAGAGTTAATATAATCAATAGAGAAACATTGATAAGAAATAAAACGAGTAATGACAAAAAAAATATATAAAAATAAGAAATATCAGAAGAATACAAATCCTCTGTTCATAACAAAATATAATCCACTGCATTATAAGATACAAAAAGCCCTAACCAAACATTGGAGTATCATCAAGGAGGATACAATATTAGGTAGTACTGTTAAGAATAAGCCAACAATCTGTTTTAGTCTTTATCCCATGAGAACATTTTAAGTCCAAGCCTTCTCAAAGAAGTTCCTAAACAAAATAGCGGTATGGGTTGGCTGACCTCAAAACCGTTGGGAATCTTTAAATGCAATTACAGTACTGTGTTATTTGCAAATATAAGGACCCAAAAAAGGAATTTTTATTGCCATCAGGAAAGGAGCATAAAATTGATAACTTGATTAATTGCAAGTCAAAATACATTGTTTACATAATCTCGTGTGCCTGTGCCCTGGATTATGTAGGCAAAACTAAAAGAGAATTATTACGGTATTATACTATTGCGGTATCTCTCTTTTTCACATCCATTGGCATACTGTATGAGGATTTACAACTGTAGCCCTTTTTCTGACACTCTAAAGAGACTACTGGTCACTGCACACACCTGTGGCTCCAGGGGATCTGAGCCTCCGCTAGCTGGGAGCCTGGGGTAACACTTACTTAGCGCAGCGCCTCCACTTACCCAGGATCCCCATCATGTAAGATTCCCCTGGGCAAGAAACATAACAACACACATATGATTGTAACCAGTTTTACTGTAACGCAATAATAACCTTTTGATAATGAACCGTGGCAATAACACATATCACATTACTTATACTATAACGCTAGTGGCTCGGCCACTCTCTCTTTAAGAGTACTGCCTCTGTCCTGTCACAGCATGCCCCACACCATGTCCATGTATGGTAATGTATTTGTAAAGGCTCAGTCCTTTGGCCACTTCACTAGTGTCCCCAAAGAGTTATACCTAAGGCGGGATCAGCGCCTGTTGACCGGTGTTGGTGCACTTGATGTAAATACCTTCCGGTCACGGCGGGGACCGGTAACAGCTTCGAAAAGGATCAGACGAATCAGCGGCCTGCCTCCTGTGTCGCAATGTCCAGCTGTCTGGTCCCAAACGACTCTCCACAACCGCAACTTTGTACCTTTGTCCCTAGCTGTTGCTCAGTAATGGGATGACGTTCCTATCACTATAGGGTTTCCCTGCAGCACTGCAACCTACTGTGGCTTAGGGATTCTCCTTGGGGCCGGTGGGGAAAAGCTGTCCTATGCAGGCGGGTCACTGACCCCCTGCACCCACCCTACCTCTTCCTTCACCCTCCGTATCCCTTCTCACTAGCTCCTCTCAATTAACTGCTGCAGCTGCACCGCTCACAACCCTGTGTCTTCTTGTCAGCGCACACAGCACTGCAGCTGTGTCACTGACAAGACTACACACACACACCTAAGGGCAGGGTCCCTACCTTAGGGGCCTTCCCTCAGAACCTACCCACTAACCTATTGGGGAGTGGGGCCTACCTGGGACCTGGGGATAACCTGACCTGGTGTAGGAGCCACTTGCTCCCTACACCCTTTCTCCCCCTTCCTGCTCCCAGCTCAAACTGCCGTTCTGCAAACCCCGCGAATTGTATCTATCTCCCCTCTCTGGAATCCTGGCCTCTCATTGGCCACTGTGGGGCACCTGGGGTATCCCTCCCTATGCCTCATGGGAACTGTAGTCCCGTGGAGGCTGCTTTTGCATTGGGGGCCACGTGCGCGCTTGTACTGCACATGCGCGACTCCCTAATGGCCACCGCAACTCCCTAGCCTTATCTGCGCATGCGTGATTACTGCGCATGCGCGCGCATCCGTAATGGCGGCCCCCGCTAGCCGAGGGTGCCTCCGAGACTCCCAGGACTCGGAGCGCTCCCTGCTCCGGCCCCCACCTTTTCTGTGTGCCGGCGGGTCCGTTGCTGCCTGCGGCGGCACCCGCGACCGCTCGGCATGACTGCAAGGGAGTCTCTGGGGCTGAAAAGAGACCGGGGCTACACAACATAGAACAGAAGGGGGATTACACTTACCTTACACCCCAACGAAGACCCCACTCAAAGGGCTCCCGTCAGAGAGAGAAGGATCTCTGACACGCTATACTATAAAAGAAGTCTATTGTGAGTGAAACCATTGCAGCATATATTAGATTATTTTTGCACCCCTGAGGAAGGCAGCACGACTTCCGAAACGCGTAGGGTGGTCCTGCGTGACACTCTACATCTTCACTCACTCGATATCCCCTTTGGAAGTCAACCGTTGCAGCCTGACATTTAATTTGGCAGCGAATCTGCCGCCATCCGTTTCATCACTCGGCGGAGCCTGGGCCAGACGAATCTGCGGCCACGACCTCACAGCTGCCACTGCACATGCGCAGATTGGACCGGAGACGGAGGCGAACGCCACAGACTTGAGAGGTGTGTTCCCGCACGAACAGGAGAGCTCCAAGCCCAGGAGCAGACGCCAGAGACAGGAGAGCTCCACGCCCAGGAGCAGACGCCAGAGCCAGCAGCTGCTCATCCATAAGAGGGGATTCTCTTTGATATATCCATCGCTTTATACCTCCTTGCCTCTGGTAAGCAGGTACCTTCATTCGAGTATGAGTGTCCTGTTGGGACCTTTTTTATATGTATTTTATCTATGATATGTCTTAATTAAATGTGTTTATATTATTAATTGTCACCTGTTGTTCTCAGCGTTTGTCTTGTATGTTATTGTTAGTTATATATGTTGGTCTATTGTCATTTGCAGTATTATGCTATGATTTTTAATTATCTTTTCATGTACCTTATCATCACGTGGAGCACCTCACTGGACGGGCCACATCACTGATACTGGTTGTATATTGATATTTATATTTATCCTATTATAATATAGTTGTCATTAGTGCAGAGCGCCCCAGATATAACTTTTTTTCCATATATTAGATAGGACTTTGTTTCTACTGCTATACTATTATTGGTTTCTTCTCTTTCTTCTTGTATACCAATAACGAACGAGCGCTCCTCCCTTACCTGGAAGACAAGAATACTACTTCTACTGGGACAGCGAACAGTCCCATACAAGGGTGGAGAACAGCTATTACTTCACTTTATTGTCACTTGGTTGAAGGTGACAGGTTTTTTTTCTCACTTACTGAAGTATTGTATTTCACATTATATGTATAGGTATCACATTTTTGTTTAGATTTGACACAGTTCACTATTCACTATTATATTTTTTGATAAGCGCCCGGTCCACATTTTCTTTTGTATCCTTACCAAGCTGCCTGAGAGCTGTGTTCATTCAGCCCTGATTGCTCCGGTAACTCTAACTGGGTTAACCCTCTGACTGCTGAAACAGGTATTTTCCCAGGCATATTCATTAGCAAGTGACTTCACTTTGTCACACAGACAATAAAATCTGAGTGACGTTTGAGCCAAAAACCAACCTTTTTAGCTCGAAACCTCACTCACATGTTATTGTTTGTATCTCATGATGTGTTAAATAAATGTATTTTTATACATTTCTAATCCGGGAGTGCCGTGGACATTTTCTCATTTTGGATTGTTTTGATCCGGAGAGGTGAACACGGATTGTCCAGCGAGCACCTATTCTACCGCAAAGTTTCTATTCTCATCCTGCAGTATTTATCTTCAGGAGTGCTTTCACCAAATGTTGCATGTGTATATATATGTGTATGTATGAAGAAACATTACATATCCCACAATACATGGTTAAGTAACTCATCCTATAGATACTTCACTCATGCACACGACACTAATACAGTCCAAAGTTATGCAAAGCACCTACATGAGATCATATACCAGAAGATCTCTATACAGTATTGCTTCAGTAACGCACATTACAGTAAATGACTGGGAAGTCAAACTCCCCATTATGTGGTCATGTAGGGGTTTGCCAAAGGTATTAGAGAGAAGTAATGGGATTCCAATAACTACGTGCTCCTTCATGTGAAGAACTGTGTGGTGGTTGGGAGTGTCAAGATATCTTTATGTGATATAAACTTTCAAATATATCAACGATATTAACAAGGTACTGTAGAAGATGGGAGCATTTTTCAGAGGAAGAGGAACGATAGAACAAGAGCTTATACACTACAGATTGGGCAGCTTGGACGAATGTAGTGAATTCACTGAACAGACTCAATAAAGGTGATAAGGACTAATAATATTAGGGAAATGAAAATGGCTTGGGATGGAAAGAATATAAGAAAGGTACTGTAGAGATGTAATAGGGTGAGATTCATAGAAGGAAGAAAAATGGGCCAAATAATCTAAATTTGCTTAAAGCTCTATAGGGTAGATCCACAAAGCTGTGCTAGTGGCTTAATGAGATGTTAACTTCAGCTAATGTCTCGTTATGTGCTAACAGGGATTTTCAAAACTCCCTAACAATGCGTTAAGTGCTGTCTTAATGCTAAAATGGCCTGCAATTAACTTTAACAGAAATTAGTGCTAATGATCAGGGCCACAGACATCTTTGCCGGGGCCCAGGACTAGAGTTCCTACAGTCCCCCCTCCCTAGTATCGGCAGCCTTACAAGACCCCTCCTCTATCTTTCTAACCCCTCTCATCCTCGCCCTCCTCACTCTCTCTTTCTCTCACGCCCCCACCTCTCTCTCACCCTCACAGCCACAACTCTCTCCCTCTACCTGACCTCCCCACTTCTCCTCACTCTCCCCCACCTTCCTCTCACTCTTCCCTAACCTCTTCTGCTCCACCTTCCTCGTCCCCCCACACTCAATCACACCCTTCCCCAATACACATAACGCCTTCCCCCAATACATATAACCCCCATCCCCTAATACACATAACCCCCACCAATAAACATAATAACCCCTCTCCCCAATACAAATAATAACCCCCCATTAACACAATAACTCCTCCATACACACAATTACACCCCAGAGACAAAATAACCCCCACCATAATACACATAATAACTGCCCCATACACACAATAACACACCCTTACCTTGGGGGGGGGAGGGTTCCTATCCCGCATGTGGAAGTTGGGTCCGACTTCTGGGCGGGCCCCACTACTGGAATGTGCTTGGGGGTGGGGCCTACATGGGAGGCAGAGCCACTGCAGGGTAGATAGGCCTGCTGCAGGGGGAAGAGCTGGGACTCGGGCGGGGCCCAACTTCCAGTGCCGGACTGGAGAGTTCCCCCGCAGGCACCGACAATTATCTTGGCTCTTCCCCCCACCCCCCGTAGGCGGTCCTGCTAATGATATGCAATAGAGGTGTTGATCACCTCGATGCATGTCTACAACAATCCGTTAAAGTTAACGTAGGACTTAACGCTATGTTATTTTGGGTCATGTGCGTTAGGTGCTTCCAGCCGTTAGGTGCTTCCAGACATTTTGTTGGCTTTCTTCAGGGTTCTGAAGTGGGCCACTTCGGCTTTATAGATTGCCTCAGCAATATAGGAAGCCAAAGTAAATAGAGACAAGGTAGAAGATCAATGCAGCAGCCGCTCCAAGAACTGGGACTCACCAGGAGGAAAGTTAAAAACTGAAAATGTTTGTTAAACTACATAAAAAGGGGACAATCAGGACAGACAAAAATAGGGGAACTTTTTCCCACGCGTTTCGGGCATAGACTGCCCTTTCTCAAGGAGTATTATACTAATAGTACTATTACAAGTAGTAATACTCCTTGAGAAAGGGCAGTCTATACCCGAAACGCGTGGGAGGAGGTTCCCCTATTTTTGTCTGTCCTGAGTGTCCCCTTTTTATGTAGTTTAATAAACATTTTCAGTTTTTAACTTTCCCCCTGGTGAGTCCCAGTTCTTGGAGCGGCTGCTGCATTGATCTTCTACCTTGTCTCTACACACTCCGGATCGTGCCCGCGCTGTGGAGTAATGTCACCTTCCCTTCTGGTACACGCGACGCCGGAAGAGAGAGCGAGAGCACCGGAGGACGGTAGCATTGTGAGTACCAGCAACTCCATACCGGTCCAACCATACTGCACCTTATGCAGCTGTATTCTAATACAAATAGACTTGCTAGCAGTTACTCTCCTACTATCTCTCCCCTCTCATCCTCCATTAGTCTCCACTCTACTAAACACATCAGACTCCGTGCCATTGGGTTACTTGCCTTTTGAGCAACACAGACGGCGGTTTTTTTTCAGCCAAAGTAAATACCCTGGACTATGCCAAATAACTTATCCTAGACATGTGTATTAACTCCTTGGTAGCCATAGTGGCCATGAAGGCATGTATTATGAATGTCTTCATGGTCGGTAAGGTAACCAATGGGTTACTAGAAAAACCCTAACTAGCCTTTGTAACCCCTGCTTTATTTACATATTTGTGGTGTTTAGGTTTGGTTAAGGATGCAATAAACTCAAAAATTTTCTGTAGGATCAACTCATGTTCTCTCGCTGCTTGTAAGAATTTTTCTTTATTGCCCGTTGAGAAGTATGGTTTAAATGTTTTAAAGGCCTTTGTGAATGTTGTTGCAGCTGCTACTATTGATTTATTTGTTTTCTTTTTATTAAAGCTCACATAGCTAATAATATTCCCTCCTAGTACCGCTTTAGCAGTAACCCAGTAACACATTGTATGTCATAGTGGTAAAAGAGGTTACCCAAACCCCTTATTCCCTCCGAGCATCTTAACCTCCCTCCCCGGGACACCTAGCCTTCTCCTTCCCCCCTCAACAAGCCTATCTCCTCCACCACAGTACTGGCAATTAGCCCTACTAGCCAAAGGTTCCTTCAAGAAACCCACTTAGATGAATTAGGACACAATAAGTTAGAAAGGCAATGGTGCACGAATGCTGGCTGGCCTCCTTTGATGGAAAAAAGAGGGGAGTAGCTATTATAATCAGAAAAGGGTTACATTATACTGTGAATAAGGTGGACAGTGACTGTAAGGGTAGATATATTATTGTTGATGGTACACTGGCTGGCTAAAGGGTCATTAGGCGAACGTCTATGCCCAAATAACCTTGATACAAACTTTTTCTCTGAAACACTGCCAAAAGGTCACCTTAATTTTGGGAGGGGATTTCATTCTAGTATTTGATGAAAAACTAGACAGAAAAAGTATTTTAAAAAAATTGAGAACAAAATCAAATACCAGAAAAACTCATTTCTACAAAACGTTAGTACCATGCTGAGTACTACTGATATATGGAGACACTTCCACCCCACGCAGTGAGATTTCACTTTTGACTTCCACCGACACATACTGTATCGTTTTCTAGGATAGATCATTTTTTGATCTCCAACAAACTAGTAAACCAGGTTAGCAGAGCGGACATAGGAATCCCAACAGTCTCGGTTCATGCCCCAGTGTATTTCATGGTAGGATGGAATAAAGAACTCGCCTCTCAAGGAGGATGGAGATTCCCAGCTGACTTGGCAGCAAACGAACAATTTTAAACTTTTTTTGCAGACAGCATGGAAACACTTTGCTACTGATAACACAGAGAGCAGGAAAATGTATTCTGGGAAACTGCTAAAGTGGTACTAGGAGGGAATATTATTAGCTATGTGATCTTTAATAAAAAAGAAAGCAAATTAATCAATATTAGCAGCCGCAACAATAGTCACAAAGGCCTTTAAAACGTTTAAAACATACTTCTCAATGGGGAATAAATTCTTACAAGCAACGAGAGAACATGAGTTGATCCTACAGAAAAAATTAGAGTTTATAGCATCCCTAACCATATTTAAATACCACAAATATGTAAATAAAGCAGGCAAATTCTTATCGGTAATATCAGGAGAAAGCTATACAGCGACGATAGTTACGGCAATTAAACACAACACAGGGAAAAGGGCAACAAAAAAAGCTGTGTGTGCTGAGTACACGCGCATAGTTAGTGAAACTTCTTTGACTTTTGTCACAGAAATTGTGTTTGTAAGAATGATATATTTAATAAAAAATATAATTTCAGTGCCAAAACGCAAAGAAGTTTGACTTAGTACACGTGTTTTAGCTATTTGCACTTCTATATTTATAGTAACTGGGAATTCTATGTGTGTGTGTGTGTGTGTGTGCGTGTGGTGTGTCAGTGTGTGTGTCAGTGTGTGTGTGTGTGCGTCAGTCAGTGTGCGTGTCAGTGTGTGTGCGTCAGTTAGTGTGTGTGTGTGTGCGTCAGTCAGTCAGTGTGTGTGTGCGTCTGTCAGTGTCTTTGTGTGTGTGTGTCTGTGTGTGTCAGTCAGTGTGTGTCTGTGTGTGTCAGTCAGTGTGTGTCTGTGTGTGCGCGCGCGTGTGTGTGTGTGCGCGTCAGAGTGTGTATGTGCGTCAGTCAGTGTGTGTGTGTGTGTGCGTCAGTCAGTGTGTGTGTGTGTGCGTGTCAGTGTGTGTGTGTGCGTCAGTCAGTCAGTGTGTGCGTGCGTCTGTCAGTGTCTTTGTGTGTGTGTGTCTGTCAGTCAGTGTGTGTCTGTGTGTGTCAGTCAGTGTGTGTCTGTGTGTGTCTGTGTGCGCGCGAGCGCGTATGTGTGTGCGCGTCAGTGTGTGTGTGTGCATCAGTCAGTGTGTGTGTGTGCGTGTGTGCGTCAGTCAGTGTGTGTGTGTGTGTGTGCGCGTCAGTATGTGTGTGCGTCAGTCAGTGTGTGTGTGTGCGTGCGTCAGTCAGTGTGTGCGTGCGTCAGTCAGTGTGTGTGCGTCTGTCAGTGTCTTTGTGTGTGTGTGCGTCTGTCAGTGTCTTTGTGTGTGTGTGTGTCTGTCAGTCAGTCAGTCAGTCAGTGTGTGGTGTGTCAGTGTGTGTGTGTGCGTCAGTGTGTGTGTGTGTGCGTGTGCGTCAGTCAGTGTGTGTGTGTGCGTCAGTGTGTGTCCGTGCATGCGTCAGTCAGTGTGTGTGCGTCTGTCAGTGTCTTTGTGTGTGATGTGTGTCTGTCAGTCAGTGTGTGTCTGTCAGTGTGTCAGTCAGTGTGTGTGTGTGTCAGTCAGTGTGTGTGTCAGTCAGTGTGTGTGTGTCAGTCAGTGTGTGTGTGTGTGTGTGTGTCAGTCAGTGTGTGTGTGTGTGTGTGTGTCAGTCAGTGTGTGTGTGTGTCAGTCAGTGTGTGTGTCATTCAGTGTGTCAGAGTGTGTGTGTGAGTCAGTGTGTGTGTGTCAGTCAGTGTGTGTGTGTGTCAGTCAGTGTGTGTGTGTGTGTCAGTCAGTGTGTGTGTGTGTGTGTCAGTCAGTGTGTGTCAGTCAGTGTGTGTCAGTCAGTGTGTGTCAGTCAGTGTGTGTCAGTCAGTGTGTGTCATTCAGTGTGTGTGTCAGTGTGTGTCCCCATGTTGCAGGCTGCAGATCAATGACAGGTGTCTGACATGTGCTCCCGAGCAGATCTCAGCCAATAGCAGTGAGGCGGGCAGGCTCTGCTGCTGGGTGAGGTGCACAGAGCGCTGTGTGTCAGTGTGAGTTACAGAACAGGGGCACAGACCCCACAGGCCAACACCGACACCAGCACAGCCTCACAGCCTCTCAGCTCCGACACCATGCGGGGGGCTCCCGCTGCAGCTCACCTGTACCACGGCCTCTGCTGGCTGCTCGGCCCGGCACTCACTGCCCTGCTCTCCATGTCAGGTACTGTCTGGTCTTCTACCTCTGTACCTCCCCCTCCCCATCAGCCTGCACCTCTCTCTCCTCACTCCCCCTGTCTCACTCCGTCAGCCGCGTGACTCCTCCCACCCCACCACCAAAGCGCCCGGTCCTCCAGTCACCGGTGTGGAAACAAGCTCCTCCCATGCATAGAATGGGCAATATCCACACTGAAAAGTGGCAATGCCTCAGGACCAGACGGTACGACGGGAGAATTGTACAAGCTCTTAAATCAGGAAATAGCACCAATTTTGACAGACATATTTAATAAATTAATGAGAGGTGAACCACTACCACATGCATTTAACTCAGCATACATTAAAGAGCTACCAAAAAAAGGGAAGAGATGTAGAGGGCCACGGATCTTACCGACTCATATCACTACTCAATCACGACTTCAAGCTTCTACTGTAACTAAAATCCGACAAAATCGAATCAAACCCATGGTACACACACTAATAACACCAAATCAGACAGGATTTGTCCCAAATAGGAGCTCCACAATAAACTTTAGAAGAGTATTAACAATTATAGATTATTACAATCTCCAATAAAGTATAGGGGAACAATATAATATTAAGTCTTGATGCTGAAAAGGCTTTCGACCAGATTGCATGGAAACATGTATTCCATACATTGGAAAAATGTGGAATTAGGGGAAGCTTCCTACGGATGCTTAGTGGCAAATATTAGAAGCCAACAGCAGCAATTATAGTTAAGAACCAAATGTCAAACAGGTTTTGTTTAGGTTGAGGGACAGCAAGGGATGTCCCCTATCCCCCATATTGTTTATACGAGCCTTGGAACCATTATCCATATACCTATCAAATATTAAGGAATTTGAAGGGATACAAATGGGAAGCTGCAAGAGTAAAATCTCATTGTTCGCAGACGACGTGCTTTTATTTGTATCCAACCCAAATCATTCCATACCAGCTATTATACAATCCATAACACATTTTGGGTCTTTCTCTGGTACACTATTAATTTTCGCAGGTCAGAAGCACTCACAGTTTGCCACGAGCTGCCAAAACCTAATGTTAGAGCCTCCTTCCCTTTCAGATCAAAATTGTACCCACTTAACTTCACCCCTACAATTGCAGAAATGAAAGAAACACTCACACTATGGAACCAACTACCTCTGTCCTTTCAGGAAGGGGAAATTTGATAAAAATGTCAATATTCACCAAGTTACTTTACCCAATGATGATGCTCCCCATTGCCCTAAACAACAAAGATATTAAGAAAGTACATAGCATGTTCACACGGTTTATATGGGGAGATAATGAGAATAAGCAGCAGGAAGTTACAAATGGATAAATTGGATGGAGGAATATCCATGCCAGATGTGAGGAATTATGGGCAGGCTTGCCTATTTCGATATGTAAGAGACTGGCCAACTATACAAATATGTTTGACATTCCAGAAAGGGAAAAAGTATATGGATTAGATGACAATGTCCTAGACAACATTAAAAGTGACAAAAAACTAAAAATGTTATATAAATCGGATATACTGACTAACAACTCCAAATACCTTTAACAGCACCCAGTCCTTATATGGGAGAGAAACACAAATTACAATTATATACAGGGCATATATACAGCACCTGGCATCCAAGCAAAATTCTCAGATAAGCATAAGGGTGACTGCCCAAAGTGCTCTGGGAAAGATGACCGATTCTTCCACATGTTCTGGACATGTTCCAGGTACAAGATTTCTGGGGCAATGTAATTGACTTTATAGATAAAACAGGTGAGGACGGCTGATGAAATCAGACATCCCAAACTGATTTCTAACTATCCTTCTGATCGCCAAACGATGCATTATCCAAAAATGGATTGACAAAGAGCCGCCAACTTTGGAACTAGCAGAGTGTATTGTTTGTTAAAGTTAAGATTTAATTTATTACGTTTGGTTCATTACCGCCTACATTCTAAAACTACTGTACTATTTAAAGGAATTAATTCCATAATACTGTTATGTGTGAGGCGCCGGAAGCTAAACACAGATATAAAACTGACGGATACGGGTATGAAGTATATTTTAGAGCATTGTATAAACAAAGCTATGTAAAAGCAGATTATACCAATGTATGCTATAATACTGTAATGTGAAATATGATGTTCCTGCTATACATATGATCAGAATAAATAAAGTATTTAAAAAAAATGTATATATATATATATTTATATATATATATTTTTAAAAAAATGAGTAAATAGAGACAAGTAATGCAGGGTGTCAAGTGAGACCAGGCATTTACACCTTTATACCGGAATTATATTGTGACGGTGAAGGGGGAGCATGTAGGGAGAAAAAACAAGAGTGCAAAAATCTAAGTGCAGATGATAAACTTTTGTGAATAAATTCAAATCTTGGCTCTTCTGTGTGTCCTACTCACGAGAATGAACTGAAGTTCAGGGCAGCAAATAGTGAACTTCTATGTTCGGGATCGCTGTCACGTCACACCGCAACTCAGCAGGGAAAGGGGATGTAGAAAAAACAGGAAAGCACCCATAGCGCAAATCAATGTGATAAAAAATAAATATTTATATATTCAAAGATTGCGCACTTACAATAAAACAGATTTAAAACAGCATTTAGTTAGTGCAAGCCGGAAAGACCACCCGGTACTTTGGCTCACCACTCCGCCTTCGTTGGGACTTCCACTGTGTTGAATCGAGCTGTCCGCCTTGGCACTCTGCTTCCCGGATTCACCCAAGTCGACCTTTTACCCCCATTTTGCTAAGGGTATTCATTTGGAGGTTTTCTTCCAAATGATTAATAATGATTTTGAGAATCTTGTGCAGAAAAGTTCTAAACCCAGAAATAATTTGACAAAAAATGAAAAGGAAGCCCTCAGAGAACTTATGGAGAATGAGGAGTTAGTCATTAAACAGGCAGACAAGGGGGGCTAGGGGGTCGTCTTAATGGACAGAGTAAATTATGATACAGAATACCTCCGGCTGCTGGGGGATCAAGACACTTATATAAAATGAAAATCAAATCCAATTAAACAATTTACGGAGGAACTAAAATGTTTGTTAGATAATGGTCTGGAATTAGAAATATTGAATGAAAATGAATACAAATTTCTTTATAATGACATGTCGAAGTTGCCTGTATTTTACCATCTCCCCAAGGTGCACAAAAGTGAAGTCGATCCCCCAGGTAGACCCATAGTCTCACTAACAGCAAATCTATCATTATATATAGATACATTTCTACAAAAATATGTCATACAGCAAAAGGCCTACTTACGGGATACCACAGATGTAATAAATGTCTTAAATAAAGTTAAATGGGAAAGACATTTTTGAATGGCTACATGCGATGTTACATCGCTTTATACATCTATTGAAAACAGCAAGGGATGTGAGGCGATTAGACAGGTACTTTCAAGGGACAAAGATCTTCCTGATATTCAGGCTAAATTTATCATTGATGGGATAAGATTTATTTTGAATTACAATTTCTTCTGGTACGGGGAAGAATATTACCTACAAAAGTGTGGAACGGCGATGGGGACTAGGTTCGCCCCCAGCTACGCTAACCTATTTATGGCGGTCTGGGAGGAGAATAACATCTGGCCAGGTGGCGAGCTTGGGGCGGGCCTGGTCCTCTGGCGCCGTTTCATTGATGATGTGCTCATGGTGTGGAAGGGGGGAGAAGACCAACTGAAAACATTTTTTAAAACATTTTTGAACACCATGAGCGCAAATGACAGTAATTTAAGATTTATCAGTAATTACAATGGACAACTAATACATTTCTTGGATCTACCTATATATAGAGGAGGAATCAATAAAAACAAAAACCTATTTTAAGAAGACAGATAAAAATAACTATATATTGAGATCAAGTTGTCACCTGCCCAGGTGGATGGACAATGTTCCATCTGTGCAGTTTACCCGCATCCGAAGAAATTGTAGTGACAGGGATGTTTTTGTATCTCAGGTGAACAGGATAAGAGAGAGATTTGTGGAGAAAAAATACAACAAAAAAACTGTGGATGAGGCTATAGTTAAGGTAAGTACAGTAAATAGAGAGGATTTATTAAAGATCAAACCCAAAAAAGCTGTAAGAGATGACAAATTTGGCTTTGCCTTCATTACGGGATATAACAGGGAAGCTAAGGATATTAAAAATGTAATTTCCAAACATTGGGACATCCTCAAAAATGACCCAATTTTGGGCAAAAGTATTCCTAACAAACCTAACATCATTTTTAGAAAGGCTAGAACTCTAAAAAAACACACTAGCACGAAGTGCATTAAAAATAAAAAATATTAAAATGACCAGTTGGCTTCAACATAAGAAAGGGTTCTTTGGGTGTAAAACATGTAGAGCGTGTCACTTTAAATCCAGTAATACTGAAGAATTCTGCTCAAATGTCACTGGGGATAAATTCAAAGTTAACTCCTGTATAACATGTAGATCAAATTATGTTGTGTATTTGTTAGAGTGCCCCTGCAAATTGCAGTATGTGGGGAAGACAGTGAGACCTGTAAGAACAAGGATACTGGAACATTTGAGCAGTATCAAGAGACAACTTGTCACGCATAGTGTCCCCAGCCAGTTTTTGGAGTGCCAGCAGGGAGACACCACAGGTTTGACTTATATAGCCATTGAACAAATATTCCAACACTGGCGAGGGGGGGAAAGAAATCTGGAATTGGTAAAAAGCGTATCCTTTTGGATCCATAAATTGAGAACTCTATCTCCTAGAGGACTCAATATGGAGATAGATATTGTCCCCTTTCTAATATAATGATCATGTTAGTATTTTGCCTTAGTTTATCCTGCACCTCATACCTTTGTTTCTCCTCATCTTATGATACAGGTGAAAGAAGAACTTAAACATCCCTGCCGCATTATTATCATGTTTTAGTCTAACTACATCCCCTGTCTATTTGTAAGCTCCCTTGAGGCATAGAATGTAATCATGTATATAGTTATTTTTCTGTATGTTATATCAATATGCTGTGATTTGTAGATTCACCCGTGAAATGCTGTGATGTGTAGATTGTATTCACACCATTTTTTAGAATATACATATATTTTTTTCATCATATATTTTATATATATTTTCCCCATTTATAAGTTTTTTTCCCCCTTTAATAGTTTTTATCCTTCGTTTCCTTAATGGACTGATATTTTTGCTAATTACTGCACATAAAAAATAAATCGTATCCATTTATTATAATCCACTCCTATTTAACACAAAGTGTATATGAATCAGTTATACATAGTGTGACATAGTCCAAAGATGTTAGGCAGCTTTCTGCCCCATTTTAGAGCAGAAAGTGCAGGAATAGCTAAAAATGATCCGTTCCACAGCTTCCCATTAACTCAGGCAGCTGGATGGAAAATCCAGACCACAGATTACAATGGCTCTAGTTCTCCCTCACCTGCTCTTCTAATCACATGCACAGGTATTTAGAGCAGAGAGGTTTTGCATTTGACTCTCTCTCCTTAGAGCCTGGAGGCTGGGGGTATCGCTGCTCCCCTGTTTCCAGTATCGGGGTTGACGGCCCCTCCACGTATCACAGTACCAGAGGATTTGCCTGGACTCCACGAACAGATAAGACAAAACAAATGGTTACTGCTGTTGCTAAAAGACTGTACTGTATCTTGTGACCCTAAATGAGAGAGCATTGTTTTAAGCTGGGGAACCAGTTTAGTTGGCCAGCAGCTGTTAGAGAGACTGATTCTGATGTGTAGTTAGATCCCTGAAAGGGATAGGATTTTGCTTATATGATTTCGGTTTTATTTCTTGAAATAACAGTGTGGGAAATATGGTAACACTGAAATATGTGAACTGCTGAATGAAAGTATCTGAGTACCTCTAACCTTCACATGTTAAAGCTGCAGTACCTTACTTGGATGAAAATAAAGCAGGCAGAAGCCTGAGTTAAGCAGCATAATACTTTGCATGATCCTGTTTGTTGTATAATTAACCCTAGAAGACTGTGTCGGGAAGAACCCAGACAGACGTCAGCACTACAAAAGAGGGGCGTTTGTCACATATGGTGTAAGAATGCGGGCAGACACTAAAAAAGTCTGTGGGTTTGCAAATAAATGCGGGGGTTTAAAATGGCCGCCGAGCTGAACTAAAGTACAGATGCTATGAGTGAAGTCTGTCCCACTGTGTATATCAGTTGTGCTTCTAGCATACACAGAGAATGTGCGAAGTGTGGATGCAATTGCACCCTGAACCCAAACAGAAAACCAAAATGTTTTGCTGAAAAAGAAGAAAAAAAAAATTGCATCTAGCAAGTGCTGTTTGTAAAGCTAATGCCTTTTGCTGAAGTGAGTGAATTTGCAGCTAGCAAGTGCTGTATGCAAGTTGCTGAAGTGAGTGAAATTGCAGCTAGCAAATTGTCCCTGCCGGGTTTCTAAAATGGCCGACGTGAAATGTTTGTTTTGTAATGTACATAATCATGAAAAACAGTGTCCCTTCAGGCCATACGATGATGATGATGACGACTCGTATGTGGCCCCTGGAGGAGAGTCGTACCCACCGATGAATTTAGTATGCTGGGCCTGTCATAAAGTAGGTCACATGGAAGATGTGTGCCCCAAAATTTTCAAAGACAAACAGCTGCAAAAGCAAGCAACGCCCTATGAGTGCAAGCAAGATGTGGAAGCTGATACCAGTGAGCGTGTGCCCAGTACCACTGATATCTCTGGAGCTAATAAAGCAAAAAGAAAGAAGAAGAAAAAGAAAACTGTTCCTCAAGTCACAGGGGAAGTGACCGAGCCACTTGAACCTGCGCTGTCAGGACATGCGTCAGAAAGGCGCCGAGATGTGCTGCAGACCGGAGTGACCGGCAGAATTGTCACGGGAACAGTGGCAAAGGAAAAGGAGGAGCAAAGGGAAGCTGAATCCTTGAACCAGGATAAAGAGGCTTTGGTTTCTGCACTCCAAGCTGCCCGCCATAATTATGAAGTCCTGTGGCAGGATTTGGTGAAGGAGCGAGAATGGAGCAAGAAGGAGCGAGAATGTTGGATGGAAGAGCGAGAATCGAACGCCGAATTACAGAGGTGTATACTTCCAGCTTTACAGGAGTACGAGGCTTTGAAGAAAACAGAGTCTCTCTTACGGAGTGAGCTGGAAGAGGTGACGACTAGGCTGGAAAAGGCCAACACCGTAATGGCTATCCTAAAACAGAAATACGGGAAGGCTCTACAAGAGGTTCACGCGCTCAGCACAGAGGTGCAAAACTCACGCCTGGAGGGCCACGGTCTGAACACAGAGCTGGGAACATTGAAGAAAACCTATGAGAATACCCTGAGTAATTTAGAGACTGTAAAAAGAGAGAATGTAAGTCTGACACAGAAAAATTCAGACTTGACTGACCAGATCAGTGAAGGTGATGAGAAGCTTCACCAAGCAGAAAAAGTGGAGAAGCAATTGATCCAGGAAAAGTTAGAAATGCAGGAAGCACTGCAGAATACAGAATCAGCGGCGATCCAGGCGACACAAACTGCAGAGCTCAAAAAAATGGAGGCGCTGATGCAAACCCAGAGCAAGCACCAGAAAGAGGTGAAGACCCTGAGGGAGGTCTGGCACGATCAGGTTGAAGAGCTGCAGAAGCAGATGGCTGAGCGCGAGATACAGTGCGCCAAGAGAGAGGAGGTGTCCGTCCGTCAGGTGGTTTGCCTGACACTGCGCTATAAAAGCGAGATGGCCGATATCTACAAGCAGCTGGACCACACGGCAAATGAGGGGGCCCGGCTGCAGCTGGAGCTGGACAAGACCCGGAAGGAGTACCTGCAGCTGCAGGTCAAGAATAGAGAAAATGAAACAGAGTTAAACCTCGCTCTGAAACAGATGACGGACATGGGAGAAGCGGCTAAAGTGGTTCAGTCGGGCTATCAATCCTACCTCCTAACCAAGCAAGCTGTACGTTCCTATACGTGTATCTTCAATGCTGTTGCAATATTACGATTTGCTATAAAGATGAAGTTGGAGAAAGAGATTCCAAGGCTAAAAGAGACACGGTCACAAAAGGAGACCAGGGAAAGTAAACTCAATGCCCTCACTGATGACAAAGAGGAAGGAGAAAGAATTGACTTTGATTGTGCTGCTGTTATTCCAGAAACAGATAGGCACCCTCCTGAGAATATTCTCCCTGATCTGGAATTCAAAAATCCAGATCCTCAATTTCATTTACGTTGTCCAGAAGATTATCAAACTAGTGGACACACCCAGGACAACACAGAAGATGTTTTAGCCAAGTGGGTGGCAGTTCCTGGAAAAACAAACTTGTTGACAGATCCTGATGACATGGTTAATATGGACTACGTTTGTACAGAGGCAACTAGGTCTCCAAAACCCAAAGGCCTGGTAATGGCCACAAAAGGGAAATCAAAGATTGAAAAGAAAAAACAACGAAGGTTAACACGGCGCCTGAATAGTTCCATATCTCACCAATCTGGACCACACTGTGGAGCCAAGGAGAATCTGGTCCAAGGGTCTCATCAGAAGCTAAAGAAACAGTCCAGTCATTTGCAGGTTGCAGCGGGCTATGAAATAAAGTCAAAGGATGCAATAGACTGGAAGTCAAAAAAAAAAAAAAAAAAAAAAATGTTTGGGGGAACTGACCGATTTATTTTTTTTATTACACGTGTGGACTATGTCACGGACACTTAACTATGCAAATAAGCATTTTGTCAATATTACAATGTTATATTGGTTCTCTGTGTTGAAAATGTAGCTAAACTACAAATTAATATACAGGGTTGATGGCCCTTAAGATTACAAGGCCGTAGTATAAGAGAAAAAATATTGGTAGCTTACAATATGGGGGAAAAAAAAAAAAAATGCCCTTTTCGGTTGGTAAATTTATAATGAAGTTCATATTCGTGTCATGTAAATACTTAATGTTGTACTGAGCAGTTAGCTCAAGTATTTCAGGTAGGACGCTCACCCCAGTGAGGTCCATGGCCGCTCACCCCAGTAGGTGTGAGCTGGGGAGGGGGATATGTGACATAGTCCAAAGATGTTAGGCAGCTTTCTGCCCCATTTTAGAGCAGAAAGTGCAGGAATAGCTAAAAATGATCCGTTCCACAGCTTCCCATTAACTCAGGCAGCTGGATGGAAAATCCAGACCACAGATTACAATGGCTCTAGTTCTCCCTCACCTGCTCTTCTAATCACATGCACAGGTATTTAGAGCAGAGAGGTTTTGCATTTGACTCTCTCTCCTTAGAGCCTGGAGGCTGGGGGTATCGCTGCTCCCCTGTTTCCAGTATCGGGGTTGACGGCCCCTCCACGTATCACAGTACCAGAGGATTTGCCTGGACTCCACGAACAGATAAGACAAAACAAATGGTTACTGCTGTTGCTAAAAGACTGTACTGTATCTTGTGACCCTAAATGAGAGAGCATTGTTTTAAGCTGGGGAACCAGTTTAGTTGGCCAGCAGCTGTTAGAGAGACTGATTCTGATGTGTAGTTAGATCCCTGAAAGGGATAGGATTTTGCTTATATGATTTCGGTTTTATTTCTTGAAATAACAGTGTGGGAAATATGGTAACACTGAAATATGTGAACTGCTGAATGAAAGTATCTGAGTACCTCTAACCTTCACATGTTAAAGCTGCAGTACCTTACTTGGATGAAAATAAAGCAGGCAGAAGCCTGAGTTAAGCAGCATAATACTTTGCATGATCCTGTTTGTTGTATAATTAACCCTAGAAGACTGTGTCGGGAAGAACCCAGACAGACGTCAGCACTACAAAAGAGGGGCGTTTGTCACATATGGTGTAAGAATGCGGGCAGACACTAAAAAAGTCTGTGGGTTTGCAAATAAATGCGGGGGTTTAAAATGGCCGCCGAGCTGAACTAAAGTACAGATGCTATGAGTGAAGTCTGTCCCACTGTGTATATCAGTTGTGCTTCTAGCATACACAGAGAATGTGCGAAGTGTGGATGCAATTGCACCCTGAACCCAAACAGAAAACCAAAATGTTTTGCTGAAAAAGAAGAAAAAAAAAAATTGCATCTAGCAAGTGCTGTTTGTAAAGCTAATGCCTTTTGCTGAAGTGAGTGAATTTGCAGCTAGCAAGTGCTGTATGCAAGTTGCTGAAGTGAGTGAAATTGCAGCTAGCAAATTGTCCCTGCCGGGTTTCTAAAATGGCCGACGTGAAATGTTTGTTTTGTAATGTACATAATCATGAAAAACAGTGTCCCTTCAGGCCATACGATGATGATGATGACGACTCGTATGTGGCCCCTGGAGGAGAGTCGTACCCACCGATGAATTTAGTATGCTGGGCCTGTCATAAAGTAGGTCACATGGAAGATGTGTGCCCCAAAATTTTCAAAGACAAACAGCTGCAAAAGCAAGCAACGCCCTATGAGTGCAAGCAAGATGTGGAAGCTGATACCAGTGAGCGTGTGCCCAGTACCACTGATATCTCTGGAGCTAATAAAGCAAAAAGAAAGAAGAAGAAAAAGAAAACTGTTCCTCAAGTCACAGGGGAAGGGACCGAGCCACTTGAACCTGCGCTGTCAGGACATGCGTCAGAAAGGCGCCGAGATGTGCTGCAGACCGGAGTGACCGGCAGAATTGTCACGGGAACAGTGGCAAAGGAAAAGGAGGAGCAAAGGGAAGCTGAATCCTTGAACCAGGATAAAGAGGCTTTGGTTTCTGCACTCCAAGCTGCCCGCCATAATTATGAAGTCCTGTGGCAGGATTTGGTGAAGGAGCGAGAATGGAGCAAGAAGGAGCGAGAATGTTGGATGGAAGAGCGAGAATCGAACGCCGAATTACAGAGGTGTATACTTCCAGCTTTACAGGAGTACGAGGCTTTGAAGAAAACAGAGTCTCTCTTACGGAGTGAGCTGGAAGAGGTGACGACTAGGCTGGAAAAGGCCAACACCGTAATGGCTATCCTAAAACAGAAATACGGGAAGGCTCTACAAGAGGTTCACGCGCTCAGCACAGAGGTGCAAAACTCACGCCTGGAGGGCCACGGTCTGAACACAGAGCTGGGAACATTGAAGAAAACCTATGAGAATACCCTGAGTAATTTAGAGACTGTAAAAAGAGAGAATGTAAGTCTGACACAGAAAAATTCAGACTTGACTGACCAGATCAGTGAAGGTGATGAGAAGCTTCACCAAGCAGAAAAAGTGGAGAAGCAATTGATCCAGGAAAAGTTAGAAATGCAGGAAGCACTGCAGAATACAGAATCAGCGGCGATCCAGGCGACACAAACTGCAGAGCTCCAAAAAATGGAGGCGCTGATGCAAACCCAGAGCAAGCACCAGAAAGAGGTGAAGACCCTGAGGGAGGTCTGGCACGATCAGGTTGAAGAGCTGCAGAAGCAGATGGCTGAGCGCGAGATACAGTGCGCCAAGAGAGAGGAGGTGTCCGTCCGTCAGGTGGTTTGCCTGACACTGCGCTATAAAAGCGAGATGGCCGATATCTACAAGCAGCTGGACCACACGGCAAATGAGGGGGCCCGGCTGCAGCTGGAGCTGGACAAGACCCGGAAGGAGTACCTGCAGCTGCAGGTCAAGAATAGAGAAAATGAAACAGAGTTAAACCTCGCTCTGAAACAGATGACGGACATGGGAGAAGCGGCTAAAGTGGTTCAGTCGGGCTATCAATCCTACCTCCTAACCAAGCAAGCTGTACGTTCCTATACGTGTATCTTCAATGCTGTTGCAATATTACGATTTGCTATAAAGATGAAGTTGGAGAAAGAGATTCCAAGGCTAAAAGAGACACGGTCACAAAAGGAGACCAGGGAAAGTAAACTCAATGCCCTCACTGATGACAAAGAGGAAGGAGAAAGAATTGACTTTGATTGTGCTGCTGTTATTCCAGAAACAGATAGGCACCCTCCTGAGAATATTCTCCCTGATCTGGAATTCAAAAATCCAGATCCTCAATTTCATTTACGTTGTCCAGAAGATTATCAAACTAGTGGACACACCCAGGACAACACAGAAGATGTTTTAGCCAAGTGGGTGGCAGTTCCTGGAAAAACAAACTTGTTGACAGATCCTGATGACATGGTTAATATGGACTACGTTTGTACAGAGGCAACTAGGTCTCCAAAACCCAAAGGCCTGGTAATGGCCACAAAAGGGAAATCAAAGATTGAAAAGAAAAAACAACGAAGGTTAACACGGCGCCTGAATAGTTCCATATCTCACCAATCTGGACCACACTGTGGAGCCAAGGAGAATCTGGTCCAAGGGTCTCATCAGAAGCTAAAGAAACAGTCCAGTCATTTGCAGGTTGCAGCGGGCTATGAAATAAAGTCAAAGGATGCAATAGACTGGAAGTCAAAAAAAAAAAAAAAAAAAAAAAAAAAATGTTTGGGGGAACTGACCGATTTATTTTTTTTATTACACGTGTGGACTATGTCACGGACACTTAACTATGCAAATAAGCATTTTGTCAATATTACAATGTTATATTGGTTCTCTGTGTTGAAAATGTAGCTAAACTACAAATTAATATACAGGGTTGATGGCCCTTAAGATTACAAGGCCGTAGTATAAGAGAAAAAATATTGGTAGCTTACAATATGGGGAAAAAAAAAAAAAATGCCCTTTTCGGTTGGTAAATTTATAATGAAGTTCATATTCGTGTCATGTAAATACTTAATGTTGTACTGAGCAGTTAGCTCAAGTATTTCAGGTAGGACGCTCACCCCAGTGAGGTCCATGGCCGCTCACCCCAGTACAGTAGGTGTGAGCTGGGGAGGGGGATATGTGACATAGTCCAAAGATGTTAGGCAGCTTTCTGCCCCATTTTAGAGCAGAAAGTGCAGGAATAGCTAAAAATGATCCGTTCCACAGCTTCCCATTAACTCAGGCAGCTGGATGGAAAATCCAGACCACAGATTACAATGGCTCTAGTTCTCCCTCACCTGCTCTTCTAATCACATGCACAGGTATTTAGAGCAGAGAGGTTTTGCATTTGACTCTCTCTCCTTAGAGCCTGGAGGCTGGGGGTATCGCTGCTCCCCTGTTTCCAGTATCGGGGTTGACGGCCCCTCCACGTATCACAGTACCAGAGGATTTGCCTGGACTCCACGAACAGATAAGACAAAACAAATGGTTACTGCTGTTGCTAAAAGACTGTACTGTATCTTGTGACCCTAAATGAGAGAGCATTGTTTTAAGCTGGGGAACCAGTTTAGTTGGCCAGCAGCTGTTAGAGAGACTGATTCTGATGTGTAGTTAGATCCCTGAAAGGGATAGGATTTTGCTTATATGATTTCGGTTTTATTTCTTGAAATAACAGTGTGGGAAATATGGTAACACTGAAATATGTGAACTGCTGAATGAAAGTATCTGAGTACCTCTAACCTTCACATGTTAAAGCTGCAGTACCTTACTTGGATGAAAATAAAGCAGGCAGAAGCCTGAGTTAAGCAGCATAATACTTTGCATGATCCTGTTTGTTGTATAATTAACCCTAGAAGACTGTGTCGGGAAGAACCCAGACAGACGTCAGCACTACAAAAGAGGGGCGTTTGTCACATATGGTGTAAGAATGCGGGCAGACACTAAAAAAGTCTGTGGGTTTGCAAATAAATGCGGGGGTTTAAAATGGCCGCCGAGCTGAACTAAAGTACAGATGCTATGAGTGAAGTCTGTCCCACTGTGTATATCAGTTGTGCTTCTAGCATACACAGAGAATGTGCGAAGTGTGGATGCAATTGCACCCTGAACCCAAACAGAAAACCAAAATGTTTTGCTGAAAAAGAAGAAGAAAAAAAATTGCATCTAGCAAGTGCTGTTTGTAAAGCTAATGCCTTTTGCTGAAGTGAGTGAATTTGCAGCTAGCAAGTGCTGTATGCAAGTTGCTGAAGTGAGTGAAATTGCAGCTAGCAAATTGTCCCTGCCGGGTTTCTAAAATGGCCGACGTGAAATGTTTGTTTTGTAATGTACATAATCATGAAAAACAGTGTCCCTTCAGGCCATACGATGATGATGATGACGACTCGTATGTGGCCCCTGGAGGAGAGTCGTACCCACCGATGAATTTAGTATGCTGGGCCTGTCATAAAGTAGGTCACATGGAAGATGTGTGCCCCAAAATTTTCAAAGACAAACAGCTGCAAAAGCAAGCAACGCCCTATGAGTGCAAGCAAGATGTGGAAGCTGATACCAGTGAGCGTGTGCCCAGTACCACTGATATCTCTGGAGCTAATAAAGCAAAAAGAAAGAAGAAGAAAAAGAAAACTGTTCCTCAAGTCACAGGGGAAGTGACCGAGCCACTTGAACCTGCGCTGTCAGGACATGCGTCAGAAAGGCGCCGAGATGTGCTGCAGACCGGAGTGACCGGCAGAATTGTCACGGGAACAGTGGCAAAGGAAAAGGAGGAGCAAAGGGAAGCTGAATCCTTGAACCAGGATAAAGAGGCTTTGGTTTCTGCACTCCAAGCTGCCCGCCATAATTATGAAGTCCTGTGGCAGGATTTGGTGAAGGAGCGAGAATGGAGCAAGAAGGAGCGAGAATGTTGGATGGAAGAGCGAGAATCGAACGCCGAATTACAGAGGTGTATACTTCCAGCTTTACAGGAGTACGAGGCTTTGAAGAAAACAGAGTCTCTCTTACGGAGTGAGCTGGAAGAGGTGACGACTAGGCTGGAAAAGGCCAACACCGTAATGGCTATCCTAAAACAGAAATACGGGAAGGCTCTACAAGAGGTTCACGCGCTCAGCACAGAGGTGCAAAACTCACGCCTGGAGGGCCACGGTCTGAACACAGAGCTGGGAACATTGAAGAAAACCTATGAGAATACCCTGAGTAATTTAGAGACTGTAAAAAGAGAGAATGTAAGTCTGACACAGAAAAATTCAGACTTGACTGACCAGATCAGTGAAGGTGATGAGAAGCTTCACCAAGCAGAAAAAGTGGAGAAGCAATTGATCCAGGAAAAGTTAGAAATGCAGGAAGCACTGCAGAATACAGAATCAGCGGCGATCCAGGCGACACAAACTGCAGAGCTCAAAAAAATGGAGGCGCTGATGCAAACCCAGAGCAAGCACCAGAAAGAGGTGAAGACCCTGAGGGAGGTCTGGCACGATCAGGTTGAAGAGCTGCAGAAGCAGATGGCTGAGCGCGAGATACAGTGCGCCAAGAGAGAGGAGGTGTCCGTCCGTCAGGTGGTTTGCCTGACACTGCGCTATAAAAGCGAGATGGCCGATATCTACAAGCAGCTGGACCACACGGCAAATGAGGGGGCCCGGCTGCAGCTGGAGCTGGACAAGACCCGGAAGGAGTACCTGCAGCTGCAGGTCAAGAATAGAGAAAATGAAACAGAGTTAAACCTCGCTCTGAAACAGATGACGGACATGGGAGAAGCGGCTAAAGTGGTTCAGTCGGGCTATCAATCCTACCTCCTAACCAAGCAAGCTGTACGTTCCTATACGTGTATCTTCAATGCTGTTGCAATATTACGATTTGCTATAAAGATGAAGTTGGAGAAAGAGATTCCAAGGCTAAAAGAGACACGGTCACAAAAGGAGACCAGGGAAAGTAAACTCAATGCCCTCACTGATGACAAAGAGGAAGGAGAAAGAATTGACTTTGATTGTGCTGCTGTTATTCCAGAAACAGATAGGCACCCTCCTGAGAATATTCTCCCTGATCTGGAATTCAAAAATCCAGATCCTCAATTTCATTTACGTTGTCCAGAAGATTATCAAACTAGTGGACACACCCAGGACAACACAGAAGATGTTTTAGCCAAGTGGGTGGCAGTTCCTGGAAAAACAAACTTGTTGACAGATCCTGATGACATGGTTAATATGGACTACGTTTGTACAGAGGCAACTAGGTCTCCAAAACCCAAAGGCCTGGTAATGGCCACAAAAGGGAAATCAAAGATTGAAAAGAAAAAACAACGAAGGTTAACACGGCGCCTGAATAGTTCCATATCTCACCAATCTGGACCACACTGTGGAGCCAAGGAGAATCTGGTCCAAGGGTCTCATCAGAAGCTAAAGAAACAGTCCAGTCATTTGCAGGTTGCAGCGGGCTATGAAATAAAGTCAAAGGATGCAATAGACTGGAAGTCAAAAAAAAAAAAAAAAAAAAATGTTTGGGGGAACTGACCGATTTATTTTTTTTATTACACGTGTGGACTATGTCACGGACACTTAACTATGCAAATAAGCATTTTGTCAATATTACAATGTTATATTGGTTCTCTGTGTTGAAAATGTAGCTAAACTACAAATTAATATACAGGGTTGATGGCCCTTAAGATTACAAGGCCGTAGTATAAGAGAAAAAATATTGGTAGCTTACAATATGGGGAAAAAAAAAAAAAAATGCCCTTTTCGGTTGGTAAATTTATAATGAAGTTCATATTCGTGTCATGTAAATACTTAATGTTGTACTGAGCAGTTAGCTCAAGTATTTCAGGTAGGACGCTCACCCCAGTGAGGTCCATGGCCGCTCACCCCAGTAGGTGTGAGCTGGGGAGGGGGATATGTGACATAGTCCAAAGATGTTAGGCAGCTTTCTGCCCCATTTTAGAGCAGAAAGTGCAGGAATAGCTAAAAATGATCCGTTCCACAGCTTCCCATTAACTCAGGCAGCTGGATGGAAAATCCAGACCACAGATTACAATGGCTCTAGTTCTCCCTCACCTGCTCTTCTAATCACATGCACAGGTATTTAGAGCAGAGAGGTTTTGCATTTGACTCTCTCTCCTTAGAGCCTGGAGGCTGGGGGTATCGCTGCTCCCCTGTTTCCAGTATCGGGGTTGACGGCCCCTCCACGTATCACAGTACCAGAGGATTTGCCTGGACTCCACGAACAGATAAGACAAAACAAATGGTTACTGCTGTTGCTAAAAGACTGTACTGTATCTTGTGACCCTAAATGAGAGAGCATTGTTTTAAGCTGGGGAACCAGTTTAGTTGGCCAGCAGCTGTTAGAGAGACTGATTCTGATGTGTAGTTAGATCCCTGAAAGGGATAGGATTTTGCTTATATGATTTCGGTTTTATTTCTTGAAATAACAGTGTGGGAAATATGGTAACACTGAAATATGTGAACTGCTGAATGAAAGTATCTGAGTACCTCTAACCTTCACATGTTAAAGCTGCAGTACCTTACTTGGATGAAAATAAAGCAGGCAGAAGCCTGAGTTAAGCAGCATAATACTTTGCATGATCCTGTTTGTTGTATAATTAACCCTAGAAGACTGTGTCGGGAAGAACCCAGACAGACGTCAGCACTACAAAAGAGGGGCGTTTGTCACAATAGTAATCAGTGAGATACATTATTTATTTTTATAGTAATGCTGTAAATACAACATTTGGTGAAACCAGGTCCCACACACCCATAAAAGTCGCAAAATCAATTAATGGATTAAATATTTATTTTAATTGCACTTGCTATATATAACATTGAGGAGGGAGGGGGCGTTACACTCCTGAGGAAGCCGTTTGATGATTTAGCGAAACGCGTAGAGTGGATCGGCCAGACGTTTGATGTGAGGCGGTGAGACACACTGTTGAGGATAGGCACGCCACGGAAGCCTAAACCGGAAGTGACGTACCAATTGAGAGACCGCGATGGAGTTGAGCTACCCGAGTGAATCCGGGAAGCAGAGAGCCAAGGCAGACAGCTCGATTCAACACAGTGGACGTCCCAACGAAGGCGGAGTGGTGAGCCAAAGTACCGGGTGGTCTTTCCGGCTTGCACGAACTAAATGCTGTTTTAAATCTGTTTTATTGTAAGTGCGCAATCTTTGAATATATAAATATTTATTTTGTATCACATTGATTTGCGCTATGGGTGCTTTCCTGTTTTTTCTGCATCCCCTTTCCCTGCTGAGTTGCGGTGTGAAGTGACAGCGATCCCGAACATACAGTAGAAGTACATATCCCAGTTCACTATTTGCTGCCCTGAACTTCAGTTCATTCTCGTGAGTGGGACACAAGGAAGAGCCAAGATTTGAATTTATTCACAAAAGTTTATCATCTGCACTTAGATTTTTGCACTCTTGTTTTTTTCCATAAATGCTCCCCCTGGATAACTTTCTACATTTTGGGGTTGAGTGAAGACAAACCCCACCAGAGGGTTTGAGCAGGGAGTTGCAACTTTATTATTCTAAATATTTTATCACGTTATTTAACATAATAATTGCACTATGTGCAATACTTGATTTAGTCACTATTTAGTGAAGGATTTCACTTTAAAGTTTTAGCGCCTTTGTTATACACTATCACTTTGTCACGGTGAAGGGGTAACCAGGCTCACTAATAAAGGTTAAGCCCACTGGGTTACACCTGATCCGTGTTTTGAGGGCCTAGAGTGTTAGCTCTTGGATGTAGATGTCGGAAATGCATTGCTGTGACTGTGTGCAAATTATGCGACATTAAAGGGTTTTTTTGTGTTTTGCCTTTCTCGGGGTGCTGAGACCAGGAGATTTCTAGGCTGTAAGTTTCAGGGTGAGTTTGCCAGAGAAAGTCTTTACAGAATGTGGCTATGTATCGGGGTTCCAAAGTTACATGATACCCCAACGATGTATCCGGGAATCAAGTAAGATTCTCGGATATATCAAAGCACATTGCTCCGGGCAAACTCCTACCCTGAAAACGTTCTTGCAACACACCGCCAGGATTTCTGTGCAGCATGATCCAGACAAGGTAAATGGGGCATGAAGGGCTTAATGTGTACCTGCAACATACAGGGAGTCCCTAGTATAAGGGGGGATGCCCAGGTACATGCCCAGGTACCCTTAACCTGCTATAGGGGTTCAGGGGATGCTCCAGCTAAATTATAAAGCTGTGAGTGGTTTTTGGTGTGTAAAAGTTTAAAGTCATTTCTATAGTGTGGCAGGGATGAGGCTAGTAAGTGTAGGCAGTATATCCCCTTATTCCATACCTGACAGCAGAACGGGACTTACACATTTTTTAACACACAAGACACAGGGAACAGTATATTTTATTAAAGAGTTATGTTTAATATGTATATGTACTGATAACCTGTACTGTCAATGAACTGTGGGATTTCCGAGTTCTGGATTCCGTGGGACCAGATGGCTACCAAGCTTGGTGCCTATGAGTCTGTGTGGAGTCTGGACTTGAAAGCCTCAGGGATGCCAAGGTTTTAGAACAGGAGGAATACTGTTGTTATCCTTGAGTACACACGTCTTGGGCTAACAAAGGGCTATCCGGTCACCATTTGCCCAACCCCAGACTCTGTGGAGCCTGGAGCCATGGGAGGCTCAATATGCTAAGAGGCAGAGGTGCCATGATGGTGCATGACCCTTAGCAGAATCAGAAAAGTTGCCCACCTGGCTTCAGTATACCGGCAAATCGGTGATTGGACATTCGTGAAATTCCCACGTGCTGATAGGCTGTACAGGTTTGTGAATGGGACTCAAAACCTTGTAAGAAACCTTGCAGCCAATCAGAAGGAGAGATTCCAAGCGCCAAACCATCAGCGGCAAATTTAAAGATGCTCTGTGAAGAATAGACGCGAGCCAGCTTCAGAAATGTTGACTCAGAAATTTTTCTAAGCCCCGCTTTTTGAGAATGTACCGATCGCGGCTGAGATTGCATGCCGAATTGCGTTCCAGGACTTTCGTGAGTACCTCCGGTCATTGGAAAGGGCTCCTACAGAGGTCGTTTGTGACAATTTCATTAAAAGGAAAATTTTATTCGTTAGTCCCGTTCCCAGTAAGAGTGTAAACTGTGTTAATTGTGTTACATTGTGTGTATATCTTTACCTGAAATAAATTACAATTTACAATTACAATTTATTTTACCTCCTTGCATTGCTCAATCATATGATCCCGGTATAAGAGGTGTTGATAAACCTGGTCTCCCGTGACACATATGACTGAGCAAAACCAAATAGTAAAACAAATTGTCATTTATTCCATAGAATCAGACGTACACACTTACTGGGGGCCTGGGCTGCAAAACTAGCCTTTCCTAGGTGAAACAGTGCATAAAGCAAAGTCTTTAAGTTGAACGGGACTTTGACCAAAAAGTCCTGGAACTCAAATCGGCATGGAGTTCCTGACGCCACCGCTGCATCTCTTCCGGAGATGCCAACATACCTTGACCGGGAGATACCAAACGTCCTGGTACCCTTTCCGACCTTGCAATCCAAGCCACGACCGCTACATTCTCTAAGCAGAACTTGGCCTTGAAAAGTGGGACTTAGAAAATGTCTTGCCTTTATATTTCTGGAACCGGCTCGCTGGTATTTCTCTCAGAGCATATTTTGGTGATTTCGAATTTGCCGCTGCTATCTTGGCGCTTAGAATCTCAAAACCGGATTGGCTGCTAGCTTTCTTATAGCATTTCAGATTCATTCATGAAATACTCCAGCCAATCCGAGCCTGGGAAAAATCCTACCAGCCAATCAGAGTATTGCCAGTTTATCCAAGCCTGGCAAGCACAGATTCAGATTCTGACAAGGGCATGTGCCAACCTGGCACCTCTGCCACTTGTCAGTCAGAAGCCACCCGCTGAGTTAGGCTCCTCCCTGTCTGGCTTGGGGCAAATGGTGGTCCGGGACCGCCATTCATCTCAGGACGTGGGTACTTGAGCATAACTCCGGAGTCCAAATGGCTTTCACACCTTGGCAACCTCTGAGGATTTCATGTCCGGGACCTGAGCTGACTCACTGGCACCAAGCATGGTAGCCACATGGCCTCTTGGCTTTCTGGCTTGGTAGTCCCCAGCTCATATTTTTCAGTGCATAAGCATAATACATTTTAAACATACCTGTTTAATAAAATATACCGTACACTTTTATTGTCTGTCTTTTGGTTATGAGGGGTAGAATGGGGCTCTTTACTTTTATTCCCACTAGCCATATCCCTCACACACTGCAAACCTGACTGCGGACTTTTAAAATCCTCATAGCCCTATGGGCTATTAAACATTATGAAACAGAAATAAATCGATTTCTTCGAAGTCCCAAAGTAGAATGAAAAGATGCGTAGGTTCATTCCCAGGGCTGTAGCTCACTCCCTTATGATAAACCAAACTTTCTGCTCTGTGCTGAAGCAGGGAGTCCTAACGGTGAGTCGCATACGCGTTTTCAAGGGGAGATTTTGCCGGAGCAATGTGTCTCAATGTATCCGAGAATCTGTCCTGATTCCCAGGTACATTTTTGGGGTATCCCACAACTCTGGAACCCCGCTACCTAGGCACATTCCAACAAAACTTTCTCCGTAAAATCCCCCTTGCAATCTCTACTTGCTAGCACCCCTGGAAAGGTAAAACACACATACATTCTTTCTTGTTGCACAATCACATACTTTGCTGTTAGAATAAACAGATTTAAGAGCTGACACTCCAAAACTCCAAATATGGATCAGAGGTAACCAGCCGGGCATAATACCCCCTAACACAAGGACTTGGTACTGGAAGCAGAAAGGTTTGTTAGTACATCAACATTTCGATTCGCTTTTGAAAAAGATTCCTGAGTGAATGGAAACGTTAATGTACCAATAAACCCTTTTGTTTCAAGTAGCAAGTACTTGTTTGCCTGGTTTACACATACATATATGGGTGTGTTCCATTTTAGGGGTTTGATACCATCAGTGTTTAATGTTAACTTCTGTAACATGGCTGGACCAGATTGCCTCTCTGCCTCATGTCATTTAAGTCCTGATAGCTGCAAGCTGTGGCAGGCAATCCATGAGTGACAGAAGTGGTGGTGTCATAGGAATCTGTGTGTAGCCTATCATGGTGCAGATCCTGCGCCCTCCCCTTTTGATGCCTCAGGGAGGACGTGCAAATTTGTAGTTAGTGCTGATCCAACCGTCCTAGGGAGTGGAGGTGTGTGGCCGGCCTCCTCCCGGCTGGGAGAGGGACAGGCCAGTAAGTCCCTCATGGGATGGCTGGCCAGGAAAGATCAAGAGGCCTCAATTAACAGAGAGCCAGTACCATCCAGAGGCCAGGGATCCTCTGACCATCATGCATCCGCTGTGTATAACATCTGCAGTGACTGCAACAGCCAAATAAACCCCTTTGATTTTATATACCCCTGCTTGAGTGTTCAGCCCATTTGGGCAAGGGGGGAAAGAACTGTGTTTTGGTGGGGGCTGACTCTGGAAACCTTGGAGCCCACTGAAGCTGGAGGCGCTGACACCCTGAAGAACCATCATGACCATCAAAAGCCTGTCCTACACAGAATCAATTCATTGTTACTGTTTTTATCTTGGGATTTATTTGTAGTGTGTAGGACAAAGGGAACACTAAACATTACTTTTGCTTTACATTCTTTCCATGCAATAAAACCAACACAAGTGGAACACGCAGATATATGCGTTTGGTCTGATATTAACTGGCAGCCATCACTTCAGTAGGGAGTTATATGTGGAGTTTCGCATAGGACCAAAGTTAACTAACAGTAATAAAATATCTACCGGGTTAATGCGTGGTGATAAATGATTTCAAATGCTTTAGAAACAAGACACATTTAAATGTTGAAAAATCGGAAAAAAAGTACTTAAAAGAAATATGCATGCCACCTTGGGAATGATTGTACACAATGTTAATGGAGACTTAAGAGTTATTTTATTTCCCGTACTTGCTGCCTTATTTGATGTGGGTGGAGGAGACATGATAAATCATAACTCCCCCCTCTCGGATAACTCTATCCACAGGGCTCCGATAAGTCAGGGCTCCTAACGTCACGTAAATCAGTGCCGGGTGTTCATTTCCCTGAGGTTAACACATATCCAGAAAGTGAACTATATGCAAAAACAGTGACTGCTGTACTGTAGATCTCATTAGCAGAGGCTTAAAGCAGCAGTCCAAGCTGCTGTATAAAAATAAAACAAACAAAATATTTTTTTCCCTTTAATATGTGCATCAATACAATCAAAGACAGAAAACCCAATGCTACATCCAACGTGACAAAATACATAGTAAATAGTTAAATACTTCAATAATAATATTCTCATGAGTAAGGGTCATTTAGTTAAACCCTTTGGCCAAAGCGTTATAAGCCTGCAAGCCACGTCAAGGCATAACCAAATTTGCAGGTCCTAACACTAAACTTCTCTTTTAGCTCTGTTGGAGGGAGAATGACTGCAGCGGGTCGGTCCATAAAGCTTAAAGGAGAAAAAAAACTACTACTTTAAAAGTCCAAGCTGCCATTTTTTTAAATTACATTTTCCCCATTATTATTTGCACCAAGTTGCCGATCGATCCGTTCTCCTGTGATCGATTGGCAAAGATTTGGCTCGACGGTTCATTAAATGGCTGCAGAGGAGGACCAAATGGCAGCAGAGGAGGTCCAAAGATGCAAAGTTCTGTGAGGAAGATCATGTGACCAGGCCGTCACTAGACACAATTGGTGCACTGCTAGAGTGAGGGCAGGGCTCAAAAAGGGATGTGCCAGAGCCTGTTTCAGAAGAAGAAGGGGATGTGACTTTGTAAATGGTTGCTATAGAAACAAAAAATGCATTAAACATGTCATTCACAGTTGTTTTTAAAAAAATGCTACAAGTCATTTCTCATGGTACAGAACTGATTTATTAAAAAACACACATGCAGGATATTACTTTAACGCCACATTATTGTACCGCAAAATTGCATTAGCATTCAATAACGTAACGCTAAGTATTTCTTAGCTATTGCTGGTGCTAATCTCATCTAGACCCTTTAAAAGGGCTTTATAAAAAGACAGATGTAGCAGGCGTTATTGCAGCCGCTGACCTGTTAACCCTTTTGTGTTTTCCCCTCCCCATTTTGCCCGAGGATAATGCATTTACAATGGCAGTTGCTCCCGTGGACGCGCTCTGTGTGTCCCGCTGCAACGTGGCGCGGGAGCAATAACAGTTGCTACATCTATACCTGTGAACACACTCTCTCCCACTCTCTCCTTCCCTTTATTTCAGGGTCTACATGGGAGCAATGCCACCTTTAGGTATGACTGAACTAATGTAACGCCCCAGCATTAACATTCATACATTTTTGTGGGTGTGCACTTTTAGGGTGGGGGGGACACCTCTTTGACACATAATTATCACAAACAACCATTATCGTCAGGGCCGCAGACAGATTTCCCATGGCCCAGGACTAGAGATTCGTCTGGTCCCCCACCCCATGTCAGTGGCCCTGAATGCCCGCCCCTCTCACACCTCCTTGCGAGCCCCCTTCTCTATCCCCCCCTCTCACACCTCCTCGCAAGCCCCTTTATTTATCACCCCCTCACTCCTCCTTGCGAGCCCCCTCCTCTATCACCCCTCTCACTCCTCCTCGTGAACACCTTCCTCTTCCCATGTATTTCTCTTCCACCCGCCTCTCTCACTCTTCCCCCTCTTTTCTTCACTTACTCTCCCCCACCTCTATCTTCCACCCCCTCTCTCATCTCACACTCTCCTCCCTCCGCTATCACTTAATTACCACCTTCTCCCTCAATTTCTCCCCCCCACACACACACACTTCTCCCCACACACAATACAACACCCATCTCCCTAAAATACAATACCCATTCCCCAAAAATACAATACCCCCCAATACAATACCCCTCCACGCACAAAATACAATACCCCCACACACACACAAAATACAATACCCCCACACACACACAAAATACAATACCCCCACACACACACAAAATACAATACCCCCACACACACACAAAATACAATACCCCACCACACACACACAAAATACAATACCCCCACACACACAAAATACAATACCCCCACACACACGCAAAATACAATAACCCCTAACACCACACACAAAATACAATACCCCCCCCACACACACACACACACAAAATACAATACCCCCACACACACAAAATAAAATACCCCACACACACACGCAAAATACAATAACCCCTAACCCCACACACAAAATACAATTCGCCCCCTCCACTCCCACACACAAAATACAAGACAAACCTACCTACATTTGAGGTGGTCTGAGGCCTATGGTGCCCCAGCGCTCTCCTGCTGCTCCCGGGCCTCTCTTCCACGTGGGCCTCCATCTCGCTGGAGCGCGCTGGAAGTTGGGCCCGCCCAGAAGTCGCACTCAAGATTCCAGCGTGCACCAGCAGGAGAGAGGCTTGGCCTGGTAGAGGGGCCCACAGCAGCTGTGGAGAGCCGGGGCCGGGACCCAGCCGCCGGCCTGGGATACCTGTCCTAGCTCTCCCGCCTGGATACAGTTAACGCAATGCTGTTTTCAGCAACACGACTAAATGTTCTGTTATTGGCCTTTGAAGATACACACTGAGGCATCACGTGACGTTATCTTAGATTAAGGCTCGGTACATCTGGGCATAAGAGTCTCTGCTGTGAGTGATTATAATTATTTGCAGTTATCTGATTTTGAGAGCAACGATGACTGGGATTTAAACCTTTGAGCCCTTATTTGTCTGCAGATGTGCAGTATACCCCCTTTAATGTAGATTATATATTTATTGGTAAGTTTTCTGCTAATGTTCTGTTTGGAGAATATGAAAGTTCAGTAAAATGTAGTGTCTACTAGAAAGGTTGTTTGCAGAAACAACGCTACTGCTGCTGCAGATGATCTGCCCATCAAGTAACTCATAAGCAAAGCAAATTGTACTATGGTAAAGTCTACAATAGTGTAGAAGAAGTTCAAGATATTCTCTGTTAAGGTTCTGGAAACTATCAGTCCATTCTACAGAAGTCCTTCTAATGTCAAGTTTGGATATGAGTTCAATAACATTGAAAGTCATGACCCATTTAAGCAAGTTGTTGCTTGTTTATTACCCCCAGTGTCATGCACACCTAACACTTTATGACCCTGCAAATTGTATTCTCTGTTAGCTTCCTTTGCCTTTCGTCATGTGATCCGGGATTAAATCCACCAAGAATAGACGTTAGGCACCAGAACACTATCCTTCATCTTCTCTGAGATGCCACCAAGCCAATGCAACCCTAAGTATAAAGTCGTGGACTAAAGTAAATAGCTATACCAGGAGTGGTCAGGTCCAGTCCTCAAGGGCCACCAACAGGTCAGGTTTTAAGGTTATCCCAGCTTCAGCACAGGTGGCTCAATCAGTGGCTCAGTTAAAATTGGGGCGATACATATATAAATATATATTGTATTGTCATCCACTGCCGCACCTCTACCATGCAACAGTTTTTTGTAGATATTACCAATTATTGCGTACCAATAGCCCGGAATTATACATTGATGAGCCATTAATGTAATTACTCCATTTAGCTTTCTGCATGCTTAAAGTACAGGTTTCAATCATTTCAAACTATGTTTCATCACATAATGAATGTTCCTGTATAGTTATAATCACCTGGCCTGTTGGTGGCCCTTGAGGACTGAAGTTGGTCACCCCTAATCTATACTATACCACCAAAATATTTCTCTACCTATCGATTGTTCCTGTTAGACACTGTCGGGTAGACTCACTAAAAGGCTGAAAGTAATCTATCAGTGTTATTTTATTAGACCTGCTGATTAACTCTACTGTGTGGTGATTATTACTTCTGCTCATGGTTCCTCACCAAACATGTAACATGTAACATAAAGTACAGTGAGTGTCACTCAACCTAGCCCTTGTCATCATGTAACATGCAGTACAGTGAGTGCCACTCAAACTACAATAGCCCTTGTCAGCATGTCACATGCAGTACACATTCAGCGTGCAGTACAGTGAGTGTCACTCAACCTAGCCCTTGTCAGCATGTCACATGCAGTACACATTAAAGCTAAGGACCCGCTGTGGTCGGCGACGCGTGCGGCCTCGGGCCACCAGCTCCTTTCCTCCAGTTTGGAGTTCCCCGCCGGCTCCTTCAGACGTGGCTGACTGTGCGCTGTGACGCGTCAGCCGGACGATGCTGCAAGCTTCTGGTGATCAGAAGCATTGACTTGTCACGTGGTGCGGCAGTCAGCCAATGAGGAGGGGAGGGGGTCGGCTACAGAAGGGAGGGAGGTGGCTACGGGAGGCAGGCAGCTACAGGAGGGAGGGAGGTGGCTACGGGAGGCAGGCAGCTACAGGAGGGAGGGAGGCGGCTACCCTCTCCCCGTGTTTGCTGAGGGGGTGACGGGGCACAGATCCACTCACTGTTTCTCCCCGGCTATGGTTTGTGGGGAGCTGCAGAGACGGAGGAGGGGGGGGCAGGCTGTGACATCCACGGGACCGCACAGCCTGGAGAGAGACATTACCCCCTGTCATGGCCGCGCCCCCCCCCCCGACCCGTCTTGGCCACACACCCCCGCCCTGAAAAAAGTCAGCTGCAGACCGCAGATTGCAGTGCAGTGACTTGCACACGCCGCCGGGAAACAGGGCAGCCATGCGGGCGCGTGCAGCGGGGCCTCGGCCTAAGCATGCAGGAGAGTGAGTGTCACTCAACCGGCAGTAGCCCTTGTCAGCAAAAGTGTTGACTGGTTTAATTGTTTTAAGACATTTTAAGACGTGAGGGGATACAATAACTAGCGATCACCGGCTTGAGATTCTGGCTGGTATTGCATATAACGCCACATATCGAATTTCTGCCCAGCTTCGGGTCTCACTTCACCCAGGTTAAATCGCGGATACCTCGCGTGAATTTCTTGGGAAATCTAACGTAAGGGACAGGCTCGGGTCAGGAAAACCCCGGATACAAACAGGCTATATCTGTATCGATTGTTCCTGTTAGACACTGTCGGGTAGATTAACTAAAAGGCAGACAGTAATCTGCAGAACCAGTGTTATTTTATTAGACCTGTTGATTAACTCTATTGTATGGGGATTATTACCTCTGCTCATGGTTCCGCAGCAAATTGTCCTTCACAGTAGCATGCATAATGAGAACCAATTTCACTCCTTTTGGATATAATGGCTGTGTTTGTGGAGCGCCCCACAAGCCTGCCCCTTCTCTTTGTTTGTCACAACAGGATACATTGTGTCTATTTGTACGATGAGTTACAGATGTAGTCTGACTTATTTTCTCCAGGATCATGGGGGAAAAACCCTATTGGCGACAACTCTATGAATTCGGCGACGTGGTCACATTTGCCGCGGTAGCCGGATAACGTTAGGCTACATCACACACTTTATATAGTGGTAACATTATGGGAACAGGAGAGATGCAGAGGTGATGCAGAGGTGATGCAGAGGTGCGCGTGATCAAATCCAGCAGGAAATACTTGTTTCAAACCCAGATGATGGTTCTATTTGAGACCAAACAGTTAGTGTACATACAAAATATATATTGCATCTTTTTGTTTAAGCCCTTGCTTGTGGTTTTCATTTCTTATAACCTGTTCCGAAGAGCTTACAATCAAAGATGTTCCCCTCCAATATTATCTGTGAATTCCTGAACGTTTTTATTACTGTGGTGCTTCCCGTCTCTCATGCCGATTCCTCTTCCCTGTATAATCCCTCGTTCTTATATTGTTTGTAATTCTTCTCTTGCTATTCTGTGTCACCAGGAAAAGTTTGTGATGTATATAATTGGCGCACAATCTTTTATCATTGTAATCATTTGTGGGTGAGCTGGAATTCAACCATAAAGAATTTGTTCGCATAGCGATGATGGTAATTGAGGGGATAGATTTTTGTTGCCTACATAATGAGACAGTTTTTCCTCTGATTTACCATTGCAAGTTCATTACTGAGCAGCATTCTTGTATCTGACAACCTGTTTGCTGTTGTCCCACTGCAAGTTATCATATTTATTCAGTCCCGGGTTTTTAGCGACTGTCCCAGCAGTTTTTTAAATGGTGTGTGAGTGTGAGTGAGAGACAGAGACAGAGACAGAGACAGAGACAGAGACAGAGACAGAGACAGAGACAGAGACAGAGACAGAGAGAGAGAGAGAGAGAGAGAGAGAGAGAGAGAGAGAGAGAGAGAGAGAGAGAGAGAGAGAGAGAGAGAGAGAGAGAGAGAGAGAGAGAGACTGGAGGGGAGGGGAGAGTTAAAGACTGGGAGGAGAAAGATGGGGAAGAGAGACTAGAGGGAAAGACTGGGGGAGGGGGATGGACTGAGGTTAGGGAGGTAGAGAATGGCTGGGGAGGGGGATAGATACTGGGGGGATGGGGGGGATAGAGACTTGTAGGAAAGAGACTGGTTGGAGGAGAGATTGACTGGGGGGAACTGGAGGAGAGGGGAGAGAGAAGGACTGAGTGGATGTGGAGGAGAGACTGGGGGAGAGGGAATGGATGGAGGGAGCAGTGAAAGACTCGGTGGAGGTGGGGAGAGAGACTGGGGGAAGATAGGGACTGGAGGGAGAGAAGGACTGGGTGGAGGTGGGGGAGAGAGACTAGAGAGGGAGGCTGATAGACAGGGGGATAGGGAATGGGTGGAGGTGGGTGAGAGACTGTGGAGGTGGAGAGAGAGGCTGGAGGGAGGGTTGAGAAAGACTGTGGAGGTGGAGAGAGAGACTGGAGGGTAGGGAGGAGAGAGACTGGAGGGTAGGGAGGATAAAGACTTGGGGGAGAGAAGGACTGGGTGGAGGTCGGGAGAGAGATTGGAGGGAGAGAGATTGGGGGAGAGAGATTGGAGAGAAAGGGAATGGGTGGAGGGGGGAGAGAGACTGGGGGGAGGATGGAGGGAGACAGACTGGGAGTGAGATAAATAAAGGGTGGAGGAGGAGGGGGAGTGGAGGAGGGGGAGAGAAAGACTGGGGAGTGGAGAAACTGGGGGAGGGGGGAGAGATAGGGAGAGTGACTGGAGGGAGAGGGGTAGAGAAAGATGGGGGAGAGAGACTGGGGGGGTGAGAGACTGGGGGAGAGAAAGACTGGGGGGGGAGAAATAATGAGTGGAGGGGGAGAGAAAGACTGGGGAGTGGAGAAACTGGGGGAGGGGGGAGAGACAGGGAGAGTGACTGGAGGGAGAGGGGTAGAGAAAGATGGGGAGAGAGATTGGGGTTGAGAGACTGGGGGAGAGAAAGACTGGGGAGGTTGAGAAAAAATGAGTTGAGGGGGGAGAAATAATGAGTGGAGGGGGGACAGAAAGAAACTGGGGGATGGGGGAGAGACAGGTAGAGTGACTGGAGGGAGGGGGTAGAGAAAGATGGGGGAGGGAGACTGGGGGGAGAGACTGGAGGGAGGTGGAGAGAGACTGGGTATGGAGAGAAAGACAGGGGGAGTGTGGGAGAGAAAGACTGGGGTAAGGTGGGAGAGGAATATAGACAGGGGGAGGGGAAGAGAAAGCTTGGGGGTGGGCGGGAGAGAGACTGGGGGAGTAGGGAGGAGAGAAACTTGGGGGAGAGAAGGATTGGGTGGAGGTCGGGAGAGAGATTGGGGGAGAGAGATTGGGGGAGAGAGATTGGAGAGAAAGGGAATGGGTGGAGGGGGAGAGAGACTGGGGGGAGGATGGAGGGAGACAGACTGGGAGTGAGATAAATAAAGGGTGGAGGAGGAGGGGGAGTGGAGGAGGGGGAGAGAAAGACTGGGGGGAGATAAATAATGAGTGGAGGAGGGAGAGAAAGACTGGGGAGTTGAGAAACTGGGGGAGGGGGCAGAGATAGGGAGAGTGACTGGAGGGAGAGTGGTAGAGAAAGATGGTTGAGAGAGACGGGGAGAGAAAGACTTGAGGGAGAGAAATAATGAGTGGAGGGGGGAGAGAAAGACTGGGGAGTGGAGAAACTGGGGGATGGGGGAGAGACAGGGAGAGTGACTGGAGGGAGGGGGTAGGGAAAGATGGGGGAGGGAGACAGGGGGGGAGAAACTAGAGGGAGGTGGAGAGAGACTGGGTATGGAGAGAAAGACAGGGGGAGTGTGGGAGAGGAAGACTGGGGTAAGGTGGGAGAGGAATATAGACAGGGGAGGGGAAGAGAAACCTTGGGGGTGGGCTTGAGAGAGAGACTGGAGGAGAAGAAAAGAAATAAAGTGTGTGTGTGTTTCTATTTATCCAACTGGGGGGAGGGAGGGACACATGGGGGGAGAGACATTGTAGGGAGAGAGTAAGCATGGTGAGGACAGAAACATGAGGGAAGGGAGAGGGAGGGACTTGGGAAGGGTTAGAGAAACACTTGGGGGAGAGACACACTGGGGATAGGGACACTGGAGAGAGGAAAGGAGACTGGAGGGAGGGAGAGAGACACTGAAGGGAGGGAGAGAGACACTGGAGGGATGGAAAGGGTGAGACACTGGAGGGATGGAGAGGGAGAGACACTGGAGGGAGGGAGAGAGACACTGGAGGGAGAGGGAGAGAGACACTGGAGGGAGAGGGAGAGAGACACTGAGGGAGGGAGAGGGAGAGAGACACCGAGGGAGGGAGAGGGAGAGAGACACTGAGGGAGGGAGAGGGAGAGAGACACTAGAGGGAGGGAGAGGGATATAGCCACTGTAGGGAGGGATAGAGACACAGGAGGGAGAGTGGGAGAAAGGGAGAGAGAGATTTGGGGAGAGGGAAAGAGAAACTAGAGGGAGGGGAAAAGAGAGGCTCTGGGGAGGGGGAGAGATAAATAAACTGTGTGGGGAAGATAAAGAGACTGGGGAGAAGAGGAGAGATAAAGGGAATGATTGGGGAGAAGGGGAGAGAGACTGGGGGGAGAGATAGAGACTGGGAGGATGGTGAGTGATAAAAAAAACTTGGGAGAGGGGGAGAGATAAAGAGAATTATTTATTTATTTTTATTTATAAAATGTTATACCAGGAAGTAATACATTGAGAGTTACCTCTCGTTTTCAAGTATGTCCTGGGCATAGAGTTAAAATGACAAATAATACATGGTTACAAGTACAGTTGCATAGAGGAACAGGGTATACATTATATACAATACATTGCATGCACAGTTAAAGATTATATTATAGGCTTATGTAACAGTTACAGACCAGATTCAAATGTGAGATAGCCTTAGATTTGAAAGAACTTAAACTGGTGGTGGATGTGAGAGTCTCCGATAGGTTGTTCCAGTTTTGGGGTGCACGGTAAGAGAAGGATGAGCGGCCGGATACTTTGTTGAGCCTTGGGACCATGAACAGTCTTTTGGAATCTGATCTCAGATAAGTGCTGCATGTGGTAGGGGTGAGGAGCTTGTTCAGATAGATGGGTAGCTTGCACAGAAAGTATTTGAAGGCAAGACAGGAAAGGTGAACTTTGCGCCTAGACTCGAGTGATGACCAATCTAGTTCTTTGAGCATTTCGCAGTGATGTGTGTTGTAGTTGCATTGGAGAACAAAATGACAAATTGAATTGTAGAGGGTGTCAAGTTTGCTAAGGTGGGTTTAGGGTGCCGAGCCGTATACTATGTCTCCATAGTCGATAATTGGCATTAGCAACGGCTGTGCGATATGCTTTCTGACCAGCAGGCTTAGGGAGGATTTGTTCCTGTGAATTACACCTAGTTTGGCATAGGTTTTGGATGTCAGGGTATCAATGTGCATTCCAAATGTTAAGTGGGAGTCAAACCATATGCCCAGGTATTTAAAACTAGTGACAGGGGTTAGGGTGGTGCTAGCGATGGTTCTGATCTGGAGCTCAGTCACTGGAAGCTTTAAAAATGTAGTCTTGGTACCAAATACCATTGTTACAGTCTTGTTTTGGGAAATCCAGTTTTCGAGTCTCAAAAAGTCTAAAAAAGTCAGACTGAAATATGTGTTGAAGGTCGGAGAGGCTATGGCTGTGTGCATATAGGATTGTGTCATCTGCATATATGTGTATTGAAGCTTCCTTACAAGCTGTGGGAAGATCATTGATGAACACTGAGAAGAGTAGGAGCCCCAGAACAGAGCCTTGCGGGACGCTACAGGTGATATCAAGGGGATTGGAGTTAGAGTCCGAGATGGACACATGTTAGGATCTACCTGATAGTTAGGACTGAAACCAGTTTAAAGCATGCTTCCCTATTCCAGAGATCTGGAGTTTGTTAAGCAGGATAGCATGTTCAACAGTATCAAAAGTCTCTGCAAAATCTAGGAATACTGCACCAGTGAGTTGTCCCCGTTCCATTCCACACTGGATTTCATTGCAAACTTTTAGCAGGGTAGTTACTGTTGAGTGTTTGGGGAGAAAGCCAGATTGGAATTGGCTGGGGAAAATTGTCTTGGAATAGTAATTGTGAGAGGGGGAGAGATAAAGAGACTTGGGAGAGGGGGAGAGATAAAGAGACTAGGGAGAGAGACACTGAGTGGAGGTGGAGAGTGATGGGATGAGAGACTGGGGGAGAGGGTTAGAGACTGGGGGAGAGAGAGACTGGAGGAGAGAGAGAAAGACTAGGGGAGAGAGGCAGGGGGAGAGAAAGAGACTGGGGGAGAGAGAGAAACTGGGGAGAGAGAGACTAGGGACTAGGGGAGAGAGAGAGACTTGGGGAGAGAGAGAGACTTGGGGAGAGAGGGAGACTTGGGGAGAGAGAGTGAGGGAGAGAAAGAGACTGGGGGAGAGAGGCTGGGGGAGAGGCAGAGAGACTGGGGGAGAGGCAAAGAGAGACTGGGGGACAGGGGAGAAAAAGAGTGGGGGGAGAGAAAGAGAGACTGGGGGCAGGTGGATAGAGAGAGAAACTGGGGGTGGGGGAGAGAGAAACTGGGGGAGAAGGAAAGAGACAAATTGTGTGTGTTTCAATTTATCCAACTGGGGGGGGAGAGAGAAATATGTGGGGGTGAAACTTGGGGGAAGGAAGAGACACACTGTGCGAGAGAGAGACACAATGAAGGGAAGGAGAGAGACACTGGAGGGAAGGAAAGAGACACACTGGGGGGAAATAGAGAGAGACACTGGAAGGAGAGACGGGTAGAGAGACAGACATTTGGAGGAAAGAGGAAGATACTGGGGTAGAGAGAGAGAGAGAGATACTGGGTGAGGGGAGAGATTGAGACACTGAGGGAGAGGTGGAGAGATACCCGAGAAGAGAGACTTGGGGGGACAGGAGGACAGAGACTGGGGAAAGAGAAAGAGATTGGGGGAGCGGGAGAGATAAAGAGATTGTGGGGGAGAGATAAAGATACTGGGGGGTGGGATAGAGACACTCTAGGGGGGATAGAAACACACTGGGGGAAGGAGAGAGAGACACTGGTGGGATGGAGATACTGGGGAAAGAGAAAGACAGAGAGAGACAGAGAGACAGACACCGGGGGGGGGGAGAGATGGGGATAAAAAGACACTGGGAGAGAGAGAGACACTGGGGGTGGAGGGAAGAGAAAGAGAAAGACAGAGACACTGGGGGAGAGAGAGACACTGGGGAAGAGATAGAGAGAGACACTGAGTGGAGGGAGAGAGACTGGGGGAGAGACTGAGGGTGGGGGGAGATTGGGGGGAGGAGGAGAGATAGAGACTGGGGGAGGGGTAGATAGAGACTGGATAGAGATAAAGAGACTGGAGAGATAGGGAGAGAGATAAAGAGACTAGAGATAGGGTAAGAGAGACATTGGGGGAGACAGAAACTTGGGGGGAGGGGGAGAGAGACAGGGGGAGAGTGAGAGACTGGGTGGAGAGAGATAGAGAGAGAGCCTGGGGGTAGGGAGAGAGAGAGACTGGGGGGAGTGGGGAGAGAGACTGCAGGGAGGGAGGGGAGAGACTGGGGGAAGGGGAGAGAGACTGCAGGGGGGAGAAGGGGAGAGATGGAGGAATTAATAGATCCAGTGAAGAAGAAGAATCAGGCACACGGTCTTAATCATCAATGAAAAGGGGGTTTATTGTGCCAAGGAACCCAACGTTTCGGCAGTAATACTGCCTTTCTACCTAGCCTACACCTTGAGAAAGGCAGTATTACTGCCGAAACGTTGGGTTCCTTGGCACAATAAACCCCCTTTTAATTGATGATTAAGACCGTGTGCCTGATTTTACTTCTTCACTGGATCTATTTGGGACATCAGGAGCTCCCCAGAACCAGCGCACCGGTGGTTAAGTACCCCACTTTCACCTATTTGCTTGAGTGCGTGCACTACCATCATTCCATGGAATTAATAATACAGCATGATTGGGGACGCTATTGGACAAGTCTCCTTGCCACCGGGAAATCTCTCTGCTGGCTGCTTCGCTGCCAAGGTAAGCCCCTAACTTTACCTTTTACCCTAAAAAAAACTAATCTTAGCCCCTAATACTAACACTACCCCTACCCTAAAAATCTTAACCCTTACCCTAAACCCCTCACCATATGACCCTTACCTATTGGACAAGTCTCCTTGCCACCGGGAAATCTCTCTGCTGGCTGCTTCGCTGCCAAGGTAAGCCCCTAACTTTACCTTTTACCCTAAAAAAAACTAATCTTAGCCCCTAATACTAACACTACCCCTACCCTAAAAATCTTAACCCTTACCCTAAACCCTTCACCATATGACCCTTACCCTAACGCCCTACCCTAAAAACTTTAACCCCTTGCTCTAATCCCCTATCCATAAAGTTAACCCGTTACCCTAAAACCCCTATCCTTAAGCCCCCTACCCTAACCGCAAAAAAAACCTTAAATAAACTTACCTAATTGGAGAAGCGGCTGAGCATCCAGCAGCATAGCGGGTGCGGCGAAGGGTCCCTCTCTGGCCGAACACAGGCGAGACGGTATTGTGCTGACAACCAATTGTATTGTATTGTATTGTATGTCTTTATTTATATAGCGTCATTAATGTACATAGCGCTTCACAGTAGTAATACACGTGGTAATCAAATAAATAACAGATAATATAAATAACAGTTCATGGGAATAAGTGCTTTAGACATAAAAGTAACATTAAGGAAGAGGAGTCCCTGCCCCGAGGATGTGAGATAAGTATTGAACTATAAATTGTACACAGGATTTCACATATGAATGGGTCCTCGTGTGTAACTATCACATTGAACAAACATTCTGCCATATACTGCACACAGTCCCGGTGGTGGAGAGGTTAAGAGGTTGAGATGATTCAAGCTTGACTCACCATTAAAAACACTCTTTCCTCCATTGTGTCTCTTATGTCTTATTGGCACGTCTGTTACCAGCTCTACAGGGCACTAAAAAAAGCAGCAAAACTCTAATTAAAAACACTAATTAGAGAAATGCAGGAGAGTGGGGGGACATTCAAGAGCAAAGATATTTTTGCGTGCTGGTGCTCTGCCAATATCCGGTCTCCTGGGCTTCTTCTCTTTACAGATCCCAGATTGCTGGGTAAACTGAGGATCACTTTGTATCTGAGAATGTCTTGTTTTTGCATCAAAAAGGAGCCTATTAGAATTATATATATATATATATATACAGTGTTCGACAAACCTATACATTTGCACGCCCCGGGCGAGTGGATTTAACATCGTGGCGAGTTCCTTTTGGACCAGGCATCACACGTTTGGTACTAGGTGGCGAGTAGATTTTTTTGTTGGGCGAGTAGATTTTTTGGTGATTTGTCGACCACTGTATATATATATACACAGTATATATATATATATAATTATTATTTAAATTGCGTTTATTACTTTCTAACATCTTTACTTGTAAAAATGGTTGACTCGTTACAGAGTTTTAATATAAATCGATATCAAAGAATATGAAACACACTTTTAAATGGTTGATTTATTACCTCATGATATAACCAGGTAGTCCATGAGAGTGCACGAACGGCACTATTGCCATTTATTGAATAACAGCCAGGGCTGCCGACAGGGGGGGAGAGCTGGGACAATTCCCGGGCCCGGTTGCTCCCGACTGGTGCTGGAAGTTAGGCCCGGGGGAGGTTGTCGATGAGTCTCGGGTCACGACTCTCACTCTCACTCACTCTCCAGCTACTGCCTTGACCCACACCGGGCCTCTCTCTCCAACTGGTGTGCGCCGGAAGCTGAGCCTGACTTCTATGTGCAGCCAGCTTCCGCCGCGCACCGGTTGTGAGCCAGGCCTCTAGTTGCTACCACTGGGCCCCCGGCTCTCCTCAGCTGCTGCCACTCTCCACCCTAGGTGCCCCCAGAAGTCTCCAGTATGCACTGGCGGGAGAGAGAGGCCCGGCGTTGGGTGAGGCAGCAGCAGCTGGGGAGAGCCGGGGCCCGGCTGTGGTGGAAACCAGAGGTAAGTGGTAAGTGTGTTTGTGAAGGGGGGGGGTGGTAAGTGGAATTGTGGAGGAGGGGGTAAGTATAATTGTGGGGGGTGGTAAGTGTATTTGCGGGGAGGGTGGGGGTAATACGTGTGTTTGTGGGGGGGTCAGTGTATTTGTGGGAGTGTGGTAAGTGGATTTGTATATGTGGGGAGGAGTAATGGCAAGTGTAAGTGCTTTTGTGGGGGTGGTAAATGTAATTGTGGGAGGGCTGGTCATAAGTGTAATTGTGGGGGGGGGGGTGGTAAGTGTATTTGTGGGGAAGCTGGTAGTAAATGCATTTGTGTGTGGGGGTGGTGGTATTTGGGGGGGGGCAGTTAGTATTTGTGGGGGGGTGGTGGTAAGTGTATTTGTGGGGTGTGGTCAGTGTATTTGTGGGGGGTGGTAAGTGTATTTGTGGGGAGGTGGTAAGTGTATTTGTGGGGGGGTGGTAAGTGTAAATATATTGGTGGGGAGGAATGAAGGCAAGTTTAAGTGTTTTTGTGGGGGTGGTAAATGTAATTTGGGGGGGGGGGCTGGTGGTAAGTGTAATTGTGGGAGGGTGTATTTGTGGGGAAGCTGATAGTAAATGCATTTGTTTGTGCTGTGGTGGTAGTAAGTGTATTTGTGGGAGAGGTGGTGTGTATTCATCTGGGGGGTGGTAAGTGTATTTGGGGGGCAGTTAGTATTTGTGGGGAGGGGAATTGTATTTGTGGAGTGGGGGAATTGTATTTGTGGAGGGGGCAATTATATTTGGGCTGGTGGTGGTGGTATTTGTATTTGGGGGGTAGTGGTGTCTGTATTGGAGGGGTTAGTTTTGCATTGGGAGGGGGTATTTCGTGTGTATTGGGGGGGTGTTGTATGGTTGAATGAATATTGGGGGGGGGGGGATTGTGTGTGTGACCAGGGGAGGAGGGCGAAAGGAGTGTGAGGAAAGGCGGGATTGAGTGAGAGGGGTAATTGGGTGACAGCGGAGGAGGGGGAGAGAGAGAAGAGAGAGGTTGTAAGGGAGGGAGAGTGAGTGTGGAAGAGCGGGGGAGAGTGAGGGACAGAGGGGGGACAGAAATACATGTGTGAAAGGGGGGGCTAGCAAGGCTTCCGATGCAGGGGGGGGGCAAGCTCTAGTCCTGGGCCCCAGGAAATTTATAAGTATCCCGTCATGGACGGGATGGCCACTCACAGGAAAATATACTCAGGGTGACTAATCACGTACACAATAATGTAAACCATAATGAACTTTACCAACAGGGCATAAACACATATAGGAACAACAATACACAACACAATAATAATGAACACACGCAATGTCAATGCCTTCTCCCTATCCCAGGCCCAATGGGATAACACGTGTCACAATAGTGTGTGGATGCTAGCGCTACCCCACTTGGTGTCGTTGGTGAACGGGTTGGGTACCTTCTTTTGTGAAGCTCGTGCAATGTGAGCCTCGCTCCCTGGATGGAGGCTGACGCCATGTTCCATGGTGCAGGGCCTCCGACACAGCCCACCTCTCTCCTTACCCCCGGCAGCCGCACACGTTGTGTCTGAAGGCTGAGGGATTCTTGCTGAAATCCGTCCGGCTCCGCAGTGTTAATGATGGTACCTCTAATAGGAAGGGTCCCTAACTATGACTTTCCATATAATACTGAGCTGCAGGGGTTGAGGCCTAGCTCGGGCCTTAGTGAAGCTCTGGCTTAGTCCCAAGCAGCCTGACTAGATCCCAGGACAGTCTGTTGACTTCATCTGCTCCTCCAGCATTCCGACGGTGATTTGTTACAGTTCCAGTATATGTATCCCTTGCTCTGTGTCAGAGTTCTTTTGTCCACCTCTACCAATATGGCACCACAGCCCTTTCAGAGCAAGGAAGAGGAGATTTATACACGCCCACAGTGGCCTGGAGGTATACCCTGCTAGACAGGTATAGCACCTGTTCCCCCACCCTAAGTGAGAACATGCGGCTACCTGGTGTTGCTGGTGCGTTGCATATTTGTTTGGCTGGAACAGGCTCTGAGTGCTCCGCGATGGTGTGGGGAGATATCAGGAAAAAGGTTTTTAGGTTGATTCATCTCTTAGACAGAGCCTCCAGCAAGCTAGGATCCTGCTATGGCCAGGATGGTCCATGCTGACACTTCTTAGTTGATCCAGACAGTTAACCACACAAGATTATGTTTAACCGAGGTTTATTGCATTTCCAGCAATCACTACATGCTTCACCTTCCCTTGAAGAGCACCTCCATGGCTTTAGGCCCATGTAGGCCCCTCCTGAGCTCCTCCTGTATCCCCTGCTGGGATACAGGGTAGATGTTTCCCACTCCACAAGGGGAGGGAAGAGAACCACTGACTTCTGGGAGAGTGCCAGTATATACCCTGGAGGATGGGCTTGTAACCCTGCCCCATAACAGGGCAGGTCTGATACTAACAGGCATCACATTAATGGCATGTGACCCAGCCAGTATCCTCCCCAGGCTCCCCTAGGCCTTCATGAGGAATTAACACTTCCAGTGCCTTAGCAGGACTTATACTGTTAGAACCCCCAAAAGAAGAAATAGCGGCCGGAGGCTATGCTATACAGGTTTTCAGGATATCGCTGCTTTAGCTGACTGGACCACTGATTAAGCCACCTGTGCTGAAACAGGGATATCCTGAAAACCTAACCTGTTGGTGGCCCTTAAGGACTGGAGTTGGCCACCCCTTGTGTAATGTGTCTGCCTTTGTTCTCAGTCACCTGAATTTAAGTCGCTCTCTCTAACACTCACGTGCGAGTTAAGGTGAATCAGCTGTGTCTACTTCTGCAGAATTGTCACATTGACAGATTTACTGTGAATAAACCTAATTTTGGCTATGTAAATCAGCCGTTTGCTACTGTATTTACATCTGAGTAGCTAATGAAAAATCCCTTGCTGGTTACCTAATATTATCATCCTGCGCATTTGTAAACAAAGAATTCGGCATGAAATTCCCCCAAAAAACTGCAAATTACATTTCTGTGAAAGCTAATTCAACAAATTATGCATTTTGTCCTAATGCCACAAGCAGAATATTCTATCTGCACAGCTCTTCATACTGGGCTTCTGCCATGCACAGTGTCACAGATATCTGTAAAAGAACATGTGTGCTCTGTATGCATTCAATCAGGAAACTGATAGGACAGTCTTTAAAGGTCAAGAAGAGCATACAGTTGTTTTCTTAATATTTGGATCTATGTTCGTTTCTACTGTATATTTGTAAACCATTACAGATCCTCTAACGTTGGACATATAACAATAGGTACTGTACGGGACATAGATGATCTTCCATAATGAACATCTCCTATGGAATCACCTTAGCACGTGCAATTCACAATATGCAATAATCACATTATCAATAAAACGTATAGATTTTCGTATGTATTTGTATAGACTTAAATACACACAATAAAGAAGTGGTGATACAGTCCACGAATCCCACAGATCATTAAATCAGTCATCAATCTCCACTCAATTGTAATTGGCTAAAGGTCCGTATGCTCAAGTAATGGGAGCAAGAGACATCAGGAGCATCTTCTGCTCTCAAACACTGGCAAAAAAATAGGTACAATATGTACACCTAGTCTTCATTACATACAGTAAATAAACCTGTACCTAGTGAATAACAGAACATGCTTAATAGGTGCAGGTGGACAGTATGCAATTAGCCTGAAGATTTCTAGCACTTTGTATAATCTTATTCACCTGAATTAAAATTAATTGTATTGTATTGTATGTCTTTATGTATATAGCGCCATTAATGTACACACCGCTTCACAGTAGTAATACATGTGGTAATCAAATAAATAACAGAGCATGGGAATAAGTGCTTTAGACATAAAAGTAACATTAAGGAAGAGGTGTCCCTGCCCCGAGGAGCTTACAGTCTAATTGGTAGGTAGGGAGAACGTACAGAGACATTAGGAGGGAGTTCTGGTAAGTGCGTCTGCAGGGGGCCAAGCTTTATGTATCATGTGTTCAGAATATCCACAGTGCTATTCATATGCTTCTTTAAGCAAGTGTGTCTTAAGGTGGGTCTTAAAGGTGGATAGAGAGGGTGCTAGTCGGGTACTGAGGGGAAGGGCATTCCAGAGGTGTGGGGCAGTCAGTGAAAAGGGTTTAAGGCGGGAGAGGGCTTTAGATACAAAGGGGGTAGAAAGAAGACATTCTTGAGAAGAACGCAAGAGTCTGGATGGTGCATAACGAGAAATTAGGGCTGAGATGTAAGGAGGGGCAGAAGAGTGTAAAGCTTTAAAAGTGAGGAGAAGAATGGAGTGTGAGATGCGGGATTTGATCGGAAGCCAGGAGAGGGATTTCATGAGGGGAGACGCTGAGACAGATCTAGGAAAGAGTAGAGTGATTCTGGCAGCAGCGTTTAGGATAGATTGTAGGGGAGACAGGTGAGAGGCAGGAAGGCCGGACAGCAGGAGGTTACAGTAATCAAGACGGGAGAGAATGAGGGCCTGAGTCAGAGTTTTAGCAGTCGAGCAACAGAGGAAAGAGCGTATCTTTGTTATATTGCGGATGAAAAAGCGTCAGTTTTAGAAATGTTTTGAATGTGAGGGGCGAATGTGAGAGAGGAGTCGAGTGTGACCCCTAGGCAGCGTGCTTGGGCTACTGGGTGAATGATCGTAGTTCCAACAGTAATGTGGAAGGAGGTAGTAGGGCCAGGTTTGGGAGGAAGTATGAGGAGCTCTGTTTTAGCCATGTTGAGTTTAAGGCGGCGGAGGGCCATCCAGGATGATATAGCAGAGAGACATTCAGAAACTTTGGTTTGTACAGCAGGTGTAAGGTCGGGTGTTGAAAAGTATATTTGTGTGTCGTCAGCATAGAGGTGATAACTAAACCCAAAATATGTTATTAGGTCACCTAGAGAGAGTGTTTACAGAGAAAAGAGAAGAGGTCCCAGGACTCATTGTTGAGTTGATGCTCTGACACAGAAAATAAAGCACTTTATTCTTCAAAGGTACTGTAGAATAGTAGTATCTTTGCTCACACTGTAGTAAATACTCTAATTCCACACGCTAATTTAAATTAGAATATATATATATTTTTATTTTTTTTGTCTAAAAGGCTCAAATACTTTGATAAACGTCCTAAATGGCTACAACTGTATAGTACATGGTCTGCCAGCTTATTAAATGATTTCTGTATGAGTATTCTATGTGGCAATGTGTTAGAAGCAGGCATGTGACATCACAGCCCTTCAGAGCAAAAATCAATACAAAATTGCTGCTTTATAAATATTAAGAATATCTCATCTGGCTTTATTAGGCTGTTAAACACTTCCCAGATGGCCAGTGGTCAACATGTAATGGAATTCAATATTGATGAGAGTACTGCCATTTGTTTTATGCACAACATTGCATTAGCATTGTCAAAAGTGATGTTTTCTAAGAGGTTATCTCCAGTCTGAATTCCATTGCATTTACATTCTTTCCATTAAAGGTAGCAAGAGTCTCATTGTTGAAGGTATTTCCAACAAGACGCTATTGAAGCAATTATCACAGGCCTGTAGATACATGTAAATAGCTTAATTATTCATATTTTTATATAGCTTCATATATTTTGTTTTATGTCATTTTACCTGAGTGAGTCAGCTAATAACATCTGAAGGTGATCACCTTGAGAAAGGTCCCGTTTGCGGACCAAAACGTCGGTATGGTGTCTTGTTAACTACAATATATTTTTTGACCACCAATTGGAGTGCTGCCTGTGATTTCGTCTCACCGCGGTATCGTATTGCATATACATACATATATAGCATATAGATAAGAACAATAGGCTCTCCGTCAGATCAATCAAGATGATGGGTGCAAATCCTGTAGAGAATAACTAAGGCAATACGATACCGTGTGTGAGACGAATATCAAAAGGCAGCACTCCAATGGATGGTCAAAAAAGTTTGTATTATAAAGACATCATAACCAACATTTCGGTCCTGCAAGAAAGGTTCCATTTGCAGGACCGAAACGTTGGTTATGATGTCTTTATAATACAAACTTTTTTGACCATCCATTGGAGTGCTGCCTTTTGATATTCATCTCACACACAGTATCGTATTGCCTTACATACATACATATATATATATATGTATATGTATATATATATATATATATATATATATATATGTATGTATATATATATATATATATATATATATATATATATAAAGCAACTGTAAATATTACTGTATGTTCATTTGCATGTCTTAGACAGGTCTGCAACCCTGTCTTTCCCCATTGTCACCCAGCATACAGCGCTTCCACTGCAGCAAGGGATTCTGGGAAATGACATGCAAATGAGCACTCAGTGCCACCTTTTGTCTCAAGCTCATATTACACAAGCCAATCCTCAAGCCACTGCATGCTGTTTTAAACACAGCTTTTAAACAGAGGCTGGGATGAGATGAGATGCAAAGCCATTAGACCTACTCACATACATGTTTCAACCTTGATGGGTATCATCAGTGTGAGGCTGGTCTTAATGGCTTGCAGGTTTGAGACTAGACTAGGTAATCACCACTGTCATTAAGGTTATGGTGGGTAAAAAAAAGTGACAAAAACCCTCCACAGTAAAGCATAAAGCAACTGTAAATATAACTGTATGTTCATTTGCATGTCTTAGACAGGTCTGCAACCCTGTCTTTCCCCATTGTCACCCAGCATACAGCGCTTCCACTACAGCAAGGGATTCTGGGAAATGACATGCAAATGAGCACTCAGTGCCACCTTTTGTCTCAAGCTCATATTACACAAGCCAATCCTCAATTTATAAATTGATAAATATAAATATATATATATAAGAAATAGAGAAAAAAGCGCACTCCCCTAGTGCATTTTCTTGAATGACGCAGATGAGTAAAATTGATTAAAATAGATGTGTGGTAGACAATTCACACTTACAAGATGTAAGAGGAAAGAATCACATAAAGTTATCTTTGGTAACCATGACGAAACATGTAGGGTCTGACGTCACTACGTTTTTCACGTGGTGTTCCCACGCTTTCTGGAGGGACACTTGTATATCGTTAGAATTGCTCTGGGACTTTGTAGATACCAGCTGGAGGAGGGTCTGGCCGTTTCCATCTATACCGCGCCTGGATTCATCGTGACTCAAGCGGCTGCTGGCGCTGGCGTGTGGTCCCTGGTTTTGATTCAACCTCTCATTTCTCTGACTCTGATGTTATGCTTGCTTTAACCCCTGCTTGTAGACCGTTTCAGGCACCCTTTGTGTAGTCTTGTAATCCCCAATCCAATGTTACATTCCTAGAGCCGGAAGATTAACTTTCTATGCCTCTAGTTTCTGTCAAGACCCCCTTTCTCTGACTCTCATGCACTGCCTGCTTTAACCATTGCTAGTTCTCAAACCCTAGGTTTAAAGGCATACCTTGCACAGTATGCCTCCACTGAGGTTCAACTAGCTGAGCCTGTTGAGATCATTGCTTTCATCCCCCTGTTCCAGCTAAAGTTCCTGCTACTGAGTTCCCTGAGACTTCTTCTGAAATATTGTTCCCAGTTAAAAGTGATGCTCATGAGTCTGCTTTAGCCAAGAGCCAGCACGCTGATTCCCCTGTATCTAACACTCTTGCTACACCCAATTCTTTTCCTCCTGTGTGTCAGACATTTGAAATTCCTGCCTTTGTCTCTAAGTCTGTTTCCTTAGAACCTCCTACAGCAATTAGTTCCCCTTTTGCTGCCTCTCAAGCTATCACTTCAGAGATCAGCTTATCTGTCTCTGATCCCATAGTAAGGTCTGAGTCTCCCCTTACTGCTTCTAAGTATTCTCCAGCACTTCATGTGTTAACCTGTGCTACTGCTATAACTCCTGATGTAAAACCAGGCTTCCCTCCCTCTGACTCTCCTATAGTCTGTGATATGCCTATCACTAATGCTAAAACTCCTGTTTTAATGGGTGTCTTCTCTGTTATGTCTGTAATGCCTGCAGTTTCGTTAACTTATTCTAAGACCCTTGCCACAAAGTCTTCCATAGAGCCTGATGCCCCCACTATGGATTCTCAGACACCCACTTCAGTGACAAGCAGAACTTTCACCAATGTCCCCGCATGGTTAAATGTACCTAGTTCTGTTTCTTCCATGACCAGTACCCCTATTGCTGGGGCCCATGCAGTATTGGATAAGTCTTTCTCTGTTTCTAAGGTTCCTGTCATAAAAATCCCCACAGGTTTTGGTATACTTATTGTTGACCCTCTGACTCCCACTTCAGAGACAAGCGCAACTTTCTCTGATTCTATCGAAGTACCCAGTCTGGTCCTTGCTGTTTCACAAATACCCACTTCTGAGACAAGCACCATGTCATCTGATTCAATTGGAGTACCTAGTCCAGTTCCTGCTGTTTCTCAAATACCCACTTCAGAGACCAGCGCAATGTTCTCTGATTCTATTGAAGTACCTATTCTGGCCCTTGCTGTTTCACAAATACCTCTTTCAGAGACAAGCGCAACGTTCTCTGATTCCACAGAAGTACCTAGTCTGGACCTTGCTGTTTCACAAATTCCCACGTCAGAGACAAGCACAATGTCCTCTGACTCTATTGAAGTACCTAGGAAGAAGGGGGTAGGATGGTCCGTGGTTCACAGCAACTTCAGCAGCCAACGCATGGATGTCTAAAAAAACTTTATTGATCGCTAGCAGCAAACATCAGGCAACCACTCTAACATGTTTCGTCCAGGCTATGGACTTTTTCAAAGAGTGCTGATAGTGTATGGCAGCCAAATAGATATAGGGAGTGGTGAGTGTATGCCACCAATAGAAACAGGGAACGTATTTAAACCTCACCTGTGGTAGATTAATCATTAAAGTGGATAACTATCTCCACAACAATCCCCATAGCAATGGCTGCACAACAAGGTATTTACAACATACACATGCAAAGTCTTAAAAACAAAACAGAACATATAATGGATAAATTTAAAAACACAACTACTGATGTTTTAAGTTACCAGCATCATTATTATTATATAAAGCTGTATCAATTAATGGAAGTATACAGATGTATAACAAAGGATTTCATATATCTAGTACTTATAAAATCTTTTCAGTACTTATAAAGCATTTTCAGTATCAAGATTCACCTTAAAGGGATATAAACATTTTATCAATTTATTCACATAATTCATATCCATGAATACAGTGGCAACCGCATGACAGACAGTAACTTAAAATGTCACCTCCCAGATCACAATGTAATTGGATGAACACTGTGAACCCACCCCAAAACTTGGCCATTACCCCATCAGGAAGTGTTTCAGTTCCCACTCCTGATTGATGCCGGCCGGATGGAGTGTGTTCAGAGTGTACACCCAATACATTTCCTGTTTATTTAATACCCCCTCTCTATGGCCTCCTCTAGCGTTACAAGGGATATGTTCAATTGCCATATAGGAAAAGTTGGCTATTCCCCCTTTAGGGCATCTGGAGAAGTGTCTGGGAACTGGATGAGATACATCATTCTTTTTAATAAGCCTGACATGCTCGGCAATGCGGGTCTTGACTGGCCGAATGGTTCGTCCCACATACAATTTTTTGCAACCACATCTCAAAAGATAAATGGTGTAGGATGTATTACAATTCAAAAATTCTTTAATAAAATATTTTTTTCCATTGATGTCAGTTTGGACAAATTTTGTACTATGAACATATTTCCACATGGAACAATTTCCACATGCATAAAAACCTTTAGGAATACTACCAATTCTTTTAAGATCAGTTTTAGTTTGAAAGTGACTTGGCGAGAGGTGTGATGCTAGTGTCTTAGCCCTACGGAATGAAAATTTTGGTCCCTTCAAGGTTAACTCAGCAATATCCTTATCAAGGCACAGGGTGTGCCAATGTTTATGCACAATATCGCATATAAGCTTGGATTGGCGACTATAAGTCGTGATGAATAATGGACTCATATCACTATACTTGCTCTTAGATTGTATGTACCCCTTATGATGTTTGTCTTTTTTCTTTTTATCGAGGATTCCAGGGCGATCCAAAGTCATAGCGTACTCGTATGCTGTCTGGATATCTGTATATTTGTAACCCCTGGCTTGGAATCTCTCAAATAGTGCTTGTGACTGCAAAGAGAAATTCTCGTCATCAGAACATATCCGTCTCAACCTTACAAATTGGGCCCTCGGAATACTTTTGATTAAAGATTGTGGATGACAACTTTTGGCTGACAGTAGTGTGTTTCGGGAGTTTGGCTTGCGAAATATGTCAGTTTGGATTAGCATGTCATGGTCTATGTAAAGGAGCAGGTCCAGATAAACATTTTATCAATTTATTCACATAATTCATATCCATGAATACAGTGGCAACTTTTTATTAACTCACAATTATTTCTTATTTGATTCACGTTTTTATTTACAATTATTAGGCACTGCAATGGGCACAAGTTTTGCACCATCATATGCAAACTTATTCATGGGGTTATGGGAAGCACAATATATATATCACAGTAATAATTCTTATCGTTCACAAATTATTTACTATAAAAGATTCATCGACGATCTCATTATTATATGGGACGGCGATGAATCATCACTTGTAGCATTTATAAACACACTTAATATCAATAATGTTAATATCAAATTCACTTATGAACAAAATATAAATTGCATCAATTATCTGGACCTGCTCCTTTACATAGACCATGACATGCTAATCCAAACTGACATATTTCGCAAGCCAAACTCCCGAAACACACTACTGTCAGCCAAAAGTTGTCATCCACAATCTTTAATCAAAAGTATTCCGAGGGCCCAATTTGTAAGGTTGAGACGGATATGTTCTGATGACGAGAATTTCTCTTTGCAGTCACAAGCACTATTTGAGAGATTCCAAGCCAGGGGTTACAAATATACAGATATCCAGACAGCATACGAGTACGCTATGACTTTGGATCGCCCTGGAATCCTCGATAAAAAGAAAAAAGACAAACATCATAAGGGGTACATACAATCTAAGAGCAAGTATAGTGATATGAGTCCATTATTCATCACGACTTATAGTCGCCAATCCAAGCTTATATGCGACATTGTGCATAAACATTGGCACACCCTGTGCCTTGATAAGGATATTGCTGAGTTTACCTTGAAGGGACCAAAATTTTCATTCCGTAGGGCTAAGACACTAGCATCACACCTCTCGCCAAGTCACTTTCAAACTAAAACTGATCTTAAAAGAATTGGTAGTATTCCTAAAGGTTTTTATGCATGTGGAAATTGTTCCATGTGTAAATATGTTCATAGTACAAAATTTGTCCAAACTGACATCAATGGAAAAAAATATTTTATTAAAGAATTTTTGAATTGTAATACATCCTACACCATTTATCTTTTGAGATGTGGTTGCAAAAAATTGTATGTGGGACGAACCATTCGGCCAGTCAAGACCCGCATTGCCGAGCATGTCACGCTTATTAAAAAGAATGATGTATCTCATCCAGTTCCCAGACACTTCTCCAGATGCCCTAAAGGGGGAATAGCCAACTTTTCCTATATGGCAATTGAACATATCCCTTGTAACGCTAGAGGAGGCCATAGAGAGGGGGTATTAAATAAACAGGAAATGTATTGGGTGTACACTCTGAACACACTCCATCCGGCCGGCATCAATCAGGAGTGGGAACTGAAACACTTCCTGATGGGGTAATGGCTAAGTTTTGGGGTGGGTTCACAGTGTTCACCCAATTACATTGTGATCTGGGAGGTGACATATTAAGTTACCGTCTGTCATGCGGTTGCCACTGTATCCATGGATATGAATTATGTGAATAAATTGATAAAATGTTTATATCCCTTTAAGGTGAATCTTGATACTGAAAATGCTTTATAAGTACTGAAAAGATTTTATAAGTACTAGATATATGAAATCCTTTGTTATACATCTGTATACTTCCATTAATTGATATAGCTTTATATAATAATAATGATGCTGGTAACGTAAAACATCAGTAGTTGTGTTTTTAAATTTATCCATTATATGTTCTGTTTTGTTTTTAAGATTTCTTATGTGTATGTTGTAAATACCTTGTTGTGCAGCCATTGCTATGGGGATTGTTGTGGAGATAGTTATCCACTTTAATGATTAATCTACCACAGGTGAGGTTTAAATACGTTCCCTGTTTCTATTGGTGGCATACACTCACCACTCCCTATATCTATTTGGCTGCCATACACTATCAGCACTCTTTGAAAAAGTCCATAGCCTGGACGAAACATGTTAGAGTGGTTGCCTGATGTTTGCTGCTAGCGATCAATAAAGTTTTTTTTAGACATCCATGCGTTGGCTGCTGAAGTTGCTGTGAACCACGGACCATCCTACCCCCTTCTTCCTGTGTCATCATTTCCGGAGGAGCACGCTGACGCCAGCTACACCAGAGGAGGAAGCCGCTGCAGAATTCCCTGCACCAACAGGGACGGCTTTTTCGTGAGTACTCCACGCGGTATTTCAGGGAGATTATTGAGGCGGTTAGTGCCGGGCTGTGATTTACTTGGGGGCGCCCCTTAGGGAGGTGTCCCCCTGTACCTCTATCCGGCTTACTATTACCCAACTCCCTGTTTTCAATACCGGAGGCTTATTGTTTCATTAATCATTGCTGGGTCTCTCTTCAATCAAGTTGCCATAAAGTGTGTGCACTACCTGTTAGCAGCCTCGGTATACTGGGTAATTCCAAATTCTCTATTGAAGTACCTAGTCCAGTCCCTACTGTTTCTCAAATATCCCCTTCAAAGACAAGCGCAACATTTTCTGATCCCATTGAAGCATCTAGTCTGGTTCCTGTTGTTTCTCAAATACCCACTTCAGAGACCAGTATACCTTCCCCGGATCCCTGTGCGGTGCCAAATGTGACCACTGTTGCTTCTCAGACATCCAGTTTAGGAACAAACATACTCTTCACTGGCTATTCTGCAGCTCCTGTGGTAATCAAGAAAGACTTCAATTCCCTCACTGCAAAGAATAGATTTTCTCCTTCTAGTCCCCCCACAACTCCTCATGTAGCCTTAGAGCCTGGGATTCTCACTCCTCAGACAATACTGTCTCTCACCGACTCTTTCACAGTATTTGAGGTATCCGCGACAGACTGCAAGGCGGCTACTGCTAACCCAGGATTATCTCTCATGGAACTTTCTGTAGTATCTGATTTTCTACAGAGTCAAAGGACCCTGGGCCCAAAACGGAGCTATACGTCCTTGATTCTTCCACAATTATTGGGGTACCCACTACTGTCTGCTCTTCCTCTGCCGCAAACTCAGGGTTACCTCCCAGGGAGGTCTCTGTAGTACCGAATGTATCTGCTGATTCAAAGGACCCTAAACTGATTTTTTGCTGCACTGATTCCTCTACAGTATTGCACGAAGCCATTGAATCTGGGACTTCCACTCCTAAGTCAAGTTCGTGTTTTCCTGATTCTCCTTCTGTGTTTGAAGTACCCAGTTCTAACTCCAAGACTGCGGTACTGGATAAGGTCTGCATTGATCCAAGCACTCTCACTTTACAAGCAGCTTCTATACCCGCGGGTTTCTGTGTGGTGCCTGAAATGTTCTCTCTGGATTTCACATTGCCATTGTCTAAGACCGAGACACCCCTATTGGATTTCCTTACATTGCCTGAGGTGCCCGCCCCTTCTTCTTGTGCTCTCACTGTGGGCATGGGCATGCTTCTCTTTGCTTGTTCTTTAGTGCCTACTGTATCCTCTGCAGATTCCCAGACTATGGACCTGATGCTCTCTAAATCCCATACACCCAGGGATGCTGCCCTCTTATCGTTTGCCAGTACCATGGCAGAAAACTACGTAAACACTCCAATCGTCACACTCAACTTGCTAGGGAAAACAGGCCTAGACTTTAAGAAAACTGTATCAGTATCTTTCGGTGAGCCCTCCCACCCTCTACCCTCGATACCCAGTGATCGGATTTCTTTTGGAGTAAAGGATCCTCACAAACACCTACCCGCTTATTTGAGGCAAAACTATTGCTCTTCCAGAATGTCTCTCTGCTACATCCGACCAACAATCGGTGTGTCTTGTCTTGTACTCTGAAACTATTTCAGGAAATCTTGCACCTGACTTGTGCCCTTCTGAAGTCCCTGTTCTGGAATCTCCTGTTTTTCCACAGGTCTGGATTTCCAAATCGTTCTGTGATGCTTTCTGCGTGCCAAGAATTGCAGTACCACCCTTCTCATGTCTAAAGATGGTACTCACTGTGTAATCCTGATGAAGCCACGTATCGAATTGGCGAAACACGTAGAGTGGTAGCCGCCCACAGGAGGAGAGAAGCAGTGACAGAGATTGCGGACCCCGAATCCGAAATCGGAAGTGACGTGTCACGAACAACCGGATGTGACGTGACGCAACGCCTCGGAGAGAGACCAGGAAGCAGATAGCTGACTACGGAGGCGTTTCACGAACCGATTGCGGACCGGAGGAGGGGGGTGAGCCAGGTGTCCACAGCGATTCTCTTCCATCACATTGTTGTGATACATGCGTTATTTGGATGTTTTTATTGTAAGTTTGCATTTTTTAAGCCCTATAAAGTTACGTTTTTTATGATTAGTCTGCACTTTGGATACTTCTTTTTTTCATGCATCACTGTTTTGCTGAGATTGGAGGTCTTCATCTGCTCTGAACCAGGAGCTCTTCTTCTCGTCCATTAACTGCTCCCTGTTGCCCGTTTAATACTAAAATCTTGCGAGTAGGCTGTGCATATGAGCCAAGAAATACCACAGAGTGAATTCACAATTGTTTTATTGTCTATACTTAGATTGTTTTTTGTTTTATTTCCCTTATATGCTCCCCTGGATTGCGAACGAAAATAAAGATGGTACTCGCCAATGAACTGCTGGATTACGGACCTACTTTCCGCCTAAGACAGTTCAGAAACAATTCTGTCACCCAGATCCCTAAGTGATCCTGCTCGCCCAGAGTTCTCGTATGAATGGGGGAGTACTGTAAGGAATCCACTCCTGGGTTTGGCTGAAACCTATTCCTTACAGAACTATGCAGCTTCTAGACAACTCCCCCTTGTTTCTGCAATCAGCATCCCCTGCTCCTGCAATCACTGCAGCCTGCATGCCTCCTGTGCGGCTCTGCCCCTATTCACTGGCTATACTATGTAGAGCCACCCCCTCCCCCCCTGGAAGTGGCTGAGCATAAACCAAGTTGGACTTGGATGTAACTGTGTTTGCCACAAGCTACCTTGTCTTAGCCAATCTGTTGGCCTGCTGCATTCCCTCCTTGCAGAGGCCTGCTCCCTGGTTCCTGTGGCCTGCTGCATTCCCTCCTTGCAGAGGTCTGCTCCCTGGTTCCTGTGGCCTGCTGCATTCACTCCTCGCAGAGGCCTGCTTCCTGGTTCCTGGGGCCTGCTGCATACTCCCCTCGCAGAGGCCTGCTTCCTGTGCTGTAGCTCTGGATCCCTAGGGCTAACCTTTGTTGTTTCTAGGCGGGCCTGCATTCTCCCCTTGTGGAGGCCTTGATCATGGGCTGCTCCCGTTCCTCGCGCAGAGGCCATTCCCGCGCTGCAGCTGCTATGCTGAAGCGCTTCGCACCAGCCTTCCTGTTGCCGAACCCCAGCCTGGATATCGATTACCCTGCCATCTCCAACCCTGACCCTGGCTTGTCTATGGATTACCCTGTTTTCACAAACCCTGACCCGGCTATGTCTGACCACGGAATTCGCACTCCGGATTCGGCTTCGTGGCCTAAGGTCGGTGTATTTACATCCCCACCTCACCCCCGCGGTCTGGTCCTGGTTTGTGGCGAGCATGTCCATTACAGATTCCTGGCTTCTGGATGGTACTGGCCTGCTGGTAATAGTGAGGCCTCTCTGGATTGAATTAGTGCCTCAGCCCATGAGGGACTGAGCACATGTCTCACTCCCGGCCGGGAAGGGAGCTCAGAGCTCCTACCCCATGACGGGATAGTTGTAACCCCAATCACAGACTGCTACTACCCCAAGCAGGGGTAGGCTAGAACTGAAGGTCTCACCCCTAAGGGGCTGGACTTCATACTATAATTTAGGTACTTCCTTCCTGTAGCTCTGAGGGAGGGCCCATTACATGCACCACCACTCTTGTCACTCAGGAAGTCAGCATGTGGGAAAAAAGGTGGAAACCCCAATAGGACAGCCTGTCACAGTCTTTGTCTTACTAGAACTTACATGACAGGGTAGGTAGAGAGCTAGCTGGACCCGCCACCGCTATATGTATGAGGTATAAATTATCAGCCATGGAGCTACTCATATACTTCTTTAAACAGGTGTGTTTTAAGGTGGGTCTTAAAGGTGGATGGAGAGGGTGATAGTTGGGTATTGAGGGGAAGGACATTAGAAAGGTGTGGGGCAGTCAGTGAGAAAGGTTTAAGGCGGGAGAGGGCTTTAGATACAAAAGGGGTAGAGAGAAGACATCCTTGAGCAGAAGTCATAAAGTTTGCACTTCAATGTATTCCAGTCTACTGTATGTATGTCTCCCAACACACCATTTATGTAATAAGGTATTCCAGGCTTGGACTTATTTCCCCCATTGTTTACTTGCATGTACCATGCACTTATCACTCATTGTATTGTTCTTACCTGTACTATGTCTTGTATTAGATCTCTGTAAAATGTGGCGTATATTGGCTGGCGTTATATATATAAAAATACAATGCAATATACAGCACATCACAATCTTGTATCAATGAATGCAGGCCTACTAACAGCTGTTGCAGGCCACAGAACAGAATACTGACCTATGCTCCAAGTTTGTGAGCGAAGGGTGTGGGGTGCTGAATTATTGTTGTGTGTGGGCCCCCAGTATGAGAGGAAGGCCCAGCCAGGATGTTAGCTAGGATGGAGTTTTAACTAGCAGAGCAGCTGGTTCCAATAAGGTTTGCGGGGAGGTTGTTGGGTGTGCCAGATAGGCTTCCTTGAAAATGTGCGTTTTCAGTGAGTTTGAATGACTGCAAACTGGGGGAGAGTCTGATTGTACATGGTAGGGCATTTCAGAGAGAGGATGCAGCACGTGAGAAGTCTTGTAGGCAGGAGTGAGAGGAGGTAATAAGGCATGTACAAAGGTGGATATCGTGGGCCAAGAGTAGAAGGTGTTTAGGTACATCTTTGGGGATGTGGGCTGAGATGTAACAGGGGCAGCGTCGTTAAGAGTTTTGTAAGTCAGAGCTAGGGTTTCACATTTTATTATGGAGGATGTGGGTAGCCAATGTAGGGATTTGCACAGTAGAGCAGCAGAAGTGGATCGGTGAGTCAGATAGATGAGTCTGGCAGCAGCATTTTGCAGGGATTTTGGTTGGGATAAGGGGAATTCCAACTACAAGAAAGTTTCAGTAGTTAAGGTGGAATGAGTAAGTGAATTAGGATTTTAGTTGAATTATGAGGTGCAGACAGCAGGACTTTGTGAGGGACTGAATGTGAGGAATGAAGGGGAGAGCAGAAGATGACCCCTAGACAGCGGGCTTGAGGTAATGATGAGATTGTGGAATTATTGACTGTGAGGGAGAGTTTGGGTATCATCTGCATAGAGATTATACGGAAAGTCAAAAGATTGTATTACTTCAGTAAGAGAGGAGGTGTAGAGTTAGAATAGCAGAGGGCAAGGACAGAGCCTTGTGAGACCCCAACAGAAAGAGGGAGTGAAGAACAGGAGACACCAGAGAATGAAACACTGAAGGAGCAGTTGGATAGGTAGGATGTGAACCAGGATAGGGCTGTGTCATGGATGCAAATGGAGTGAAGAGTATTCAGGAGAATGGAGTGATCAACAGTGCCAAAGGCAGCAGAGATATCCAGGAGTAAGGAGAAGTGACCCTTAGACTTAGCTGTGAGTAGGTCATTGACCAATTTTGTGAGTGATGTGTCAGTGGCAGGTACTGTACAGGATGGAAACCAGATTGAAAAGGGTCAAGCAGGGAGTTGGAGGAGAGAAAGTTAATTAGGCAGCAGTGTGCAAGTCTCTCAAGTAGCTTGGAGGCAAAACGGAGAAGTTAGATAGGGTAGTAGTTGGAGAGGGAGGTTGGAATAAGAAGAGAGGGTTTCTTTAGAATGGGCGTGATGAGAGCATGTTTGAAAGATGGGTATGTGCTGGAGCTGAGAAAGAGGTTAAAAAAGTGAGTTAGCGTGAGGCTTAGTGGGAGTGGAGGAGATATGAGGGGATAGGATCAACGAGGCAGGTTGTAGAGTGAGATGATGAGAGGAGCACAGAGACCTCATCCTCAGTCACAGGAGAGAATGAGCTGAGGGTGGATTTAGGTGTGCAAGAGGGGGTTGGTGTTGAGAGTGGAACTTGATATGTAGAGATGTCATGTCTGATTGACTTATTCTTGTCTGTGAAGTGAGTGGTGAGGGCTGTGAGGTAAGAAGGGGAAATAGGTGTAGTTGGGCGGAAAAAGGAATTAAAGGTGGGGAAATGCGTTGAGGGTTAGAGGACAGAGTTTGCATGAGTGAAGAAAAGTAGGTTTTCTTGTCACTGGGAAAAGGCAGCATTATAGGAGGAGAGCATCAATTTATAGTGAATAAAGTCTGTTTTAGAGCGGGATTTCCCCCAGTAACGTTCCGCGTGCATGGGCACTTTTGGAAGCAGCGGGTAAAGTGTGCATGCCACTGTTGTGGCTTATATTGTCGGGGTAACGTGTGGTGGCGGAAACCATTTTGTCTATGGCTTATGAGAGTGTACTGTCGTATAGAGAGATTGCTACGTCAGGGCAGGAAAGGGAAGAGATATGAGGGAGCAGAGGTTGTAAAGATGCAGAAAATTTTAGGGGGTCTAGGGCATTGGTGTGCAAACTGGGAGGGCGCAAGATTTTTCTGGGGTTGCCGAGGCCCCGTGCTCTTCCCCAAGGCATTTAAATTAAATGCCGAGTGATCGCATGTGGCCTCTGCAACTTCACTTACCGGGATTCAGAGGCTCGGTATGACGTGTCGCCATGGCAATGTGACGTCATTTGACGCCGGTTGCCGTGGCGAAGTGATGTCACAAGACCCCGGCAAAAGAGGTAAGGGAGGCGTGAGCATGGGGGGGAGCAGGCAAGGGGGGTGCAGCTCAAAGAGTTTGCGCACCCCTGGTCTAGGTTTCTGTATGTGCATTTGGGTGTAGGTGATGTGGAGGGTGCAGAGGGTATAGCAAGACAAAAGCTTAGCAGGTGAGGATCAGAGAGAGGGAAAAGCGTGTTTGAGGAGTTAAGAGACCGAGCAGAAGCAAGAGAAAATCATATCAAGGAAGTGTCCATTGCAGAGAGTAGGAGAGGTGGTCCCCTGGGAGAGACCATAGCAGGAGGTTACAAAAACAAGATGCGCAGCTGGAGAGGCATTGGGATTGTCAATAGGTATGTTAAAGTCTCTAAGGATGACAGTGTATATCATTCCGGAGTCATCACAGCATGCGCAATATATGTGATCCGATCTTTATTTCATCGGAAAAATCAGACAGTAGATTTGAAAAGCAATCAATGTGAGTTGGTGGAATAAACCAAACCACACGCAGAAACCACTTGTACACTCATGTTACAGCCAAGCTTCATGTGGTTTTATAAGTGAAATTTTGTCTCCATATGTAAACTAACTAGTCCTCAAGATTTTTACTGTTGCTGCATTAAATCATTGTCCTATCAGGGGGGCCTCCTGGTAGCAAAGGGTTAACCCTGCTGCTTCCCTGCGTGTCAGCAATACACTGCTTTACAATGTGGGCAGCAAAGGGCTAACAAGTCTGAAAGTCTCAGAAACCCTGCTCCCAGGAGCTGGACGGTGATTCCCGCCGCGTCCAGCTTGCAAGGACTCTCCAACAGCTTGGCACAGTCCTCGTGCTTTGCACAAGGAACAGGAAGTGATGTCAATTCGCTGCTCGAATCTCCGTCCAGCACCTGGTTTTGCTGCTATGATCTCGCCGATATTTTCAGTGCTGAAAGTTTGGATATTTACTTGATACATTTTAACATTATACTTACCTTGGTGCGTCTGTCTCTTTTCTTCAAATCTTCATTTATTTTCTGCCGTAGGGTTTTGTGATAGATCCCATTAAATAGCCCCATAGAAAAAAATTTGATATGTACACGTTGGTTTTTGGCATCATTCGGAGATTTGCAGTAGTGACAAACGCGGTCACCCTTCATTATCGAGAATGAAGTACTGGCGTGAATGCGGTTATTCTGCATATATCATTCTTAGTGAATACGGTGTAGGTAAAAATCACCTGCAACATTGAGTGAATCTAGGCCTGGAATCCCTTTATAGCAACCAGTGACACACACCCGAGGGTGAATTGGCACCATGACCCGTCCCCTTCACGCGTTCCACTGATAAAACAATGGCCTCTTATCCTGCTGTGCATGTCCCAGTGCATGGGTTCCAGTAACGTTAGGTACATCTGTACCCGGTCTCAGACACGTGGTCCTGGACGTTTCACCACAAACCAATCTCTGCCTGCGTTTCACCACAGGGACACAGCTACCGGGACATTTTGCCGCTGGCCGCTAAAGTAAATCCCTAGCCTTAACCCTCTAATCTTAACCCTAATACTAATGCTACCCCGACCCTAAAATTCTTAACCCCCTAACCTGAAATCCCTTAAATTAACCCCTTGCCTAATTGCTAAAACCTCTAAACTTAACCCCCTAACCTAAAACATACGTTATCGTAGAAGCAGCCGGCGATTGAGTGTATATCTGCGGCCAAGCGCCATCAGAGTCTTGATCACGGCGAAATGTCCCATTCTGCATCTGTACCATCCTCTAGGTAAGGTAGAATTTTTTGTCATCCACTCAAAAAGAAATGAAGGGTTAATACACACATTTTACATACATCTCTCTCTCCATCTCCCTCTCCATCTCTCTCTCCCCCCCTCTCCCTCTCATGCCAGAAACTCAGAGGGAAAATATATGCTCATAAACCCCAGTGCTGCCAATACTGAAGCAGAAACAAGGCCTGCGCTATAAAGATAATTCAGAAATAATATTTATAAGGCATGCTTTTGAATGAGGGGTCATGATTAATCAATTAGCATCTGGTTATAACAGCCGCCAGAGGCCTTTTCCCTGGTGCTGCTCTTCTTACTGCCGGTACAATGCCTCAGATGTTCTTTATGACGACCTGCTCACTGTCTCAGGACGTGTTGCTGTTGTTAGTTGCTGTTGTTTGTTGCTGTTGTTTGACACTTTCACTGCAGGTTGTGGCCACAACGCATTGGGGACTGCAGTATGTATACAGTGTTGCTAAAAGGATTCTGTTGTAAAGGTGACGTACAGAAGAGTAACAAATCCATGCGTCTTGGTTAGTGGTGAAAGTAGATTTTTATTCTTACAGGTACTGGCCATGGCATTTAAAACATCGGAGGTGGGAACTGAGGTGTCTCAGGGTACTCTCCCATCTCTCACCCACCTTTCACTCTCCCCTCTCTCATTTCTCTCTCTATTCCACCCCTTACACTCTCCTCCCTCTCTCCCCCTTACACTCTCTCCTTAATGTCCCCTCTCTTTCTCTTCCCCACCTTACTCTCTCCTACAGTATCTCTCACCCCCTTATTCTCCCTCACTCTCACCCCCTTACTTTTCCCTGTCACCCCCTCTAACTCTCCCCTCTCTCCCCAGTCCCCTTCGTTACTGTCCCCTCTCTCCCCCCCTTAGTCTTATCTCGCTCTTCCCAACCCCTTACTCTGCTCTCTTCCCCCCCTTACTCTCCCCTATATTAACCCTTTTGCTGCCAGTGGGGAGAGCCATGGATTGAAGGCAGAACACGTGATGAAGCAGCCATATTTACTGCACCCAGACGTTAAATACTGTATTACCGACCTCATTTTAAAAAAGTGCACCCAAGAGAACCAACATAAGATTTAAATTACTAAAAAAATGTCCATTTTTACGCTCCACATTCCACAGGATGCACACTAATTATCCGTGCTTCTTTCATAAGCAGAACTTTGTAAATATCCTTTGTATTGCATTTTTAAAACTCTGCATCCATGTAAGGTGTGATAATGAACCCCAGTGCCAGCTCTTTGAAGGCATGTCAAACCTTTGAGCCTCTATTATCTACATATTTATTCTATCTATAGTAGACTATAAGAACACAATAATATTATTATACAGTAAGGTCCGTTGTTTGGAGGCCCCATCCAAGCGAAGGGAGGGCGGAGAGTACATTTTTATATCAATGTTTATATTCAGTTACCTATCTCCGTAACCTTAATATGCACAACCTGGAGAGGAAGCGTGGAAGGGGTTATCAGTAGAAATGGGCAAATTTATTTTGCGGATAAATAAGTTCCTTTGGTCTGCAGATTTCCGTGAATCAGTCTCAAAAAAGAGCGTTCTGACGTTTTTTGGGGTTTTTATTTTCTCCCTATCACTGGCAATCCACATCGCGGATTTATTATCACTGGCAATCCACATCGCGGATTTATTATCCCTGGCAATCCACATCGCGGATTTATTATCACTGGCAATCCACATCGCGGATTTATTATCACTGGCAATCCACATCGCGGATTTATTATCACTGGCAATCCACATGGCGGATTTATTATCACTGGCAATCCACATGGCGGATTTATTATCACTGGCAATCCACATGGCGGATTTATTATCACTGGCAATCCACATGGCGGATTTATTATCACTGGCAATCCACATGGCGGATTTATTATCACTGGCAATCCACATGGCGGATTTATTATCACTGGCAATCCACATGGCGGATTTATTATCACTGGCAATCCACATCGCGGATTTATTATCACTGGCAATCCACATCGCGGATTTATTATCACTGGCAATCCACATCGCGGATTTATTATCACTGGCAATCCACATCGCGGATTTATTATCACTGGCAATCCACATCGCGGATTTATTATCACTGGCAATCCACATGGCGGATTTATTATCACTGGCAATCCACATCGCGGATTTATTATCACTGGCAATCCACATGGCGGATTTATTATCACTGGCAATCCACATGGCGGATTTATTATCACTGGCAATCCACATCGCGGATTTATTATCACTGGCAATCCACATCGCGGATTTATTATCACTGGCAATCCACATCGCGGATATATTATCACTGGCAATCCACATGGCGGATTTATTATCACTGGCAATCCACATGGCGGATATATTATCACTGGCAATCCACATGGCGGATATATTATCACTGGCAATCCACATGGCGGATTTATTATCACTGGCAATCCACATGGCGGATTTATTATCACTGGCAATCCACATCGCGGATTTATTATCACTGGCAATCCACATCGCGGATTTATTATCACTGGCAATCCACATCGCGGATTTATTATCACTGGCAATTCACATCGCGGATTCATTATCACTGGCAATCCACATCGCGGATTTATTATCACTGGCAATCCACATGGCGGATTTATTATCACTGGCAATCCACATGGCGGATTTATTATCACTGGCAATCCACATGGCGGATTTATTATCACTGGCAATCCACATCGCGGATTTATTATCACTGGCAATCCACATCGCAGATTTATTATCACTGGCAATCCACATCGCGGATATATTATCACTCGCAATCCACATCGCGGATTCATTATCACTGGCAATCCACATCGCGGATTAATAATCGCGGTATGGGATTTTTTTTTACAATCCGGCAACGGATTGTGAAATTCTTGTGTTCTTAAAAAGCCGTTCGGATTCTATCCAGTGGTGGTTTGGGATTAATCTGTGCGGATTGAAACTGGAACAATCCGTCAACGGATTTTACACCGCGGAACGGATTTTACACCGCGGAACGGATTTTACACCGCGGAACGAATTTTGAATGGAAAGACCAGGAAATTCCGGGAAATGGATTTTGACAATTCCGCCCATCTTTAGTTACGAGACAGTCTTATCTAATAATACATCAACGCTGAATAAAGCACAGAAGCCTTTCTAAGAAACACCAGGACAAGTGGTCTTTACTCCTGCATGGATCCGTCAGACCTGTTGGAGTCCACGTGTTGGAAAAACGCCCGATTTTTTTTCTCACACCGCGTAAATAGGAAATGTATTGTTTTTGGGGTAATTTTATCACTTTGTTACACTATGTTTAATTTTTCTGCTTTTTGATATGCACCTTGAGTCGAGTTTGCGCTTTGGATTTGTTGCTGTTCAACTCGTGGTGAGACATATTCCTAATAAGAATAGTATGTATTGGAGAAATGCATATATGCAAAAGTATTCAACTCCGGTACTGTATGAACAAATATGCAAAAATCTCACTGCGACAGAGACATTCGCACCTAACAAGCACAGAGACCAGCAATGCGTGACATTATTTTGGCAGTGAAAGGGTTAATCCAATCAGTACCATTGGTATGAGCGTGTTGCCAGAAAGGGGCCGATGGGCACAACAGGAGTTACAGTGTTTCTGTCCAGGGGACACTTTAACGTACTTTTACAGTTTGTGACATTTATTTCAGAAAACCATTTCCTTTCATTTGGTTAAGCACTGAGTATACTGTCTGGCCCACTATGGTGGGGTATTCTGTGCTGTTCTGCGTTCTCAGGGCTATTGAATCCAATGGGAATACTCTGTGATAGTCTGCGGTGTAATGCAATATGCTGCGTAATCAGTGGGAGCAATGGAGTCTGTTAGATCTGTAACAATCTATCCTAAACGCTGCTGCTAGAGTTACTTCACTCTCTCCTAAATCTGCCTCTGCGTCTCTCCTGCTGAAATCCCTCTCCCGGCTTCCTATTAAATCCCATATTACTCAACAAATTCTCCTTCTCACTTTTATGCTTGACACTCTGCCCCTCCTTACATCTCAGCCCTAATTTCTCGCTATGCACCATCCCGGCTCTTGCGTTCTGCTCAAGGATGTCTTCTCTCTACCCCCTTTGTATCTAAAGCCCTTTCCCGCCTTAAACCCTTCTCACTTACTGCCCCACACCTCTGGAATGCCCTTCCCCTCAATACCCGACTAGCACCCTCTCTATCCACCTGTAAGATCCTTCTGAAAACCCACCTCCTTAACTAAGCATATGAGTAGCTCCGTGGCTGATACTATACACCTCATACATCGACCTTGACCCCTTGGATACACACTTACCAAAACGCCCTCCTACTGTCTCTACGTTCTTCCTACCTACCAATTAGATTGCAAGCTCTTCCAGGCAGGGACTCCCTTTCCTAATGTTACTTGTATGTCCCATTATGTGCTACATTGTTATGTGACGTGTATTACTGCTGTGACACACCACATAAATAAAGATATACATACATACAGTACACAGTAGAGTGAGACAGTGTTACTAGCTGGGATAGGATGTTTATACTGTATGCGTGTTCTGGTCGTTCTTGCTCATTTTGTACCTTATGGCCTGGGATCTGCATTCATCGCTGAGATCAGCTGCTTTCTCCCAAGTAACTCTTTCCTTTATATGTGCCAAAAAGTGGGTGTTCAGTTCACCCAGCCTAGAAATCTGATACACACATTACATTGCTCGGAAGCTTCCCAATGGCCTAATAGGGTTTGCAGTGAGAGAGAGGAGAAGGAAAAAAGGTTACTCCTGACATTTGACTGGAGCAGCCTTCAATATGCAACTCCAACTTCCATTACAGTATATAAGCACATCGCTCATTTGATTAACCCGTTAATTCCTGGAAGAGCTGAAACAATACAAAGTAACTTTTTTTTAGTATGAGGGGGGTAATGCATTAGATTTTAGTGTCTTGCATGCTCCACTGAAGGGGGTTTCAGCACCTCTTTTAGCATAATTTGAACTTTTATTTATAAACACCAGCTGAATTCTAATTCTCCCTGTGCATGGCGATGATTCACTGGGATGGGCAAAGTTGGTCACGGGGTAATGAATCAGTAACAGCAACATGGAACATGAGACTATATACATATAAGGGGGCCTATGCAGAGAGCAGCGCTAGAATAAATTGGAGAGTTTAAGAAAAAGTAGCTTTAATGGAGAGTTTTATTCTCCATATGCAGAAATGGGTGAAATACGCTATTTTTAGCATTACTGCATGTGGAGAATTGTAAATGAGGAGATGTGCGCAGCTGAAAGGGAGAAAAAAAAATCGCGCATTTTTTTTTCCCCTATAGCCGGCGAGCTCCTGCTTCTTGCCAACTTAGTTGGCGGAGAAAATTGACGAAAATCGCGCCAAAAACAGCCACTAGATGGCGAGCGCGCCTTTCTGAATTTGGATATTTTTCAGACTGGCGAGATGTAGGTTCTCGCCAGCCGCGCGGCGAGATTTATAAATAGAAAAAAAAATGGCGCTTTTTTCATACCTCGCCATTTTCGGCTGTTTTTAGCGCGATTTTCGCCAGAAAATGGCGAGATTGTTAATAGTGCTGCTCTCTGCATGAGGCCCAAGGTCTGATATTGCCACAAAAAGGGAGGATAATGGCGTTATGATGATGCTCAGGAGATGAATGGAGGTGACCAGTATGAGGGAGAGTATGGAAGTCTGGGAGGACATGGGAAAGAGTTGTCAGTAGGTTTGATGGACATGGACTTTATAAACCTGTGCTTTCCTTTAAAAAGCGGTTATACAGCAAGTTTAAGCTTAACGGGATTAATGTTAAATTGACTAGTGGCAGCAAGTGACGCACTGTGAGTGCTGATTTGCATGTCATTACCCAGATTCCCTGGCTGCAGTGGAAGCATTCTGTGATGTGGGATTATGCGGTAAAGAGTGGTGGATCTGTCTGAGGCATGTGAATGTGCTCTAAAGTGTTCTTTATCAATAAAATAAAAGTTATAGTGTTATAAAGGGTGTAGGGGCAAATGCAAAGAAGAGTAAGGAAGGGGGAGGCAGAGGAGAGGTACTGTAGAGAGGACGTGTGAGAGAGAGGAGGCACAGAGTAATGGAGGGAGGGAGCGTGAATACTCAGGGAAATGAGGAAAAACACGAGAGAGAAGAAATGGGAACATGTGAGAGAAATTGGAGTGAGTTAGAACATAGCAAAGAGAAAACGATGTAGAACAGGGTATTAAGACTGAGACTATTGCAGAGAGAGAACACGAGGGAACATTAAAGAAATGTAGGGTGGGTGAAGAAACATATGCTGTATATAGAAAGTATGGGAGAGAGAACCGCTGAGGAAGTCTCAGTGATGAAATGCATAGGGGACTGGGAGGGAGGGGGAGAGAGACTGGGGGGTGGGCGGAGAGGGAGAGACTGGGAGGAGGGAGAGAGACTGGGGGAGGGAGAGAGACTGGGGGAGGGAGAAAGAGAGAGTGGGGGAGGGGGAAAGAGAGAGAGGGGGGAGAGAAAAAGAGAGAGGGAGAGAAAAAGAGAGGGAGAGAAAACCCCTGATGTATTCATGACTCAGTGACGAAACGCGTAGGGCACGTGGGCACATTACCTGCTGGTGACATCCTCACGCCAGTAGAGAGACAGTGCTAAAGGCATTTAGAAGGTGGCTTTTGTGACAAGCAGCCTAATTTGGAAGACTCCGAAGATTCTTATACATCCTGATTGGAGGAGATTCCATTTCATCAGAAGAACGCCACAGCTGCCTGTCTATCTGGATATCTCTGCACTTTGGCTGGTGACTATGGGACACTGTCTTACAATGCTTGATTTCATTTTATCCTTGTGGGTGCCTTTTTTTTATTCATGGCACTGTAGTAAACTGTTTTATACATTTTTACACTAATATCCTTGTTTTTTAGATTTAGTTTTGGATGTGGTACTGTACATCTTGCAGCCAGAGTCTCGATTTTTACCTTCTTGTAACTTTCTAGACAACATACAGTATATATATAGAGACACAGTTCTTTCAACTAATTTCATATGCTCTGTGAGAAGTTACATCTTCACTTAAGACATGTATGTGTTTGTTAGCAATATATCTGCTATCACTTTGTATTGTATTGATAATTGGCGCAGTATTCACTCGATTTCTGCATATATATATATATATATATGCAACCCCCTCACTAATTCCAAACCACCCCCCCCACCCCCACCACCCCAGCCTGGCACAATAATTCTGGTAAGAGCAGGCAGTGCTAGGGTTAATAGTTAGCAACTGAGGGGGTGTGGTCTCACCAGCTAAGTGTAGCAATTTACATGCACAAGTCTGGGCTTGTGGAGTTGCAAGCAGAGGGGGAGGGATAGTTTGGCCCCTCCTGCTGTATGTTTAAGTGGGTTCTGCAAATGGCAGTCAGTTGACCCCTCACCTAGGAAGTGCAGGTTCATTCCTCCCCTTGGGGTGAGGACTAGGGACTGCTAAGTGAAGACTGCCTGGGTGCCTCCAGCTCCTGGGAGGAACAGTCAAGATCAAGTGAACAGAAGCAAGCCCTTCCTATGTGATATTCAGGCTGAAGCAGTATTCTGGGATGCAGGGTGCTAGGAGACCTAGGAAGCCCACAAGAATTGTGGTGGACTAGAGGCCAAATACTGACCAGAAGTACTTACCTGAATGGGAAGTGGCACAGAGCTCCAGATCAGAACCAACGTTAACACCACACTAACTTCTGTTAATAGTTTTAAATACCTGGGCATATGGTTTGACTCCCACTTAACATTCGGAATGCACATTGATACCCTGACATCCAAAACCTATGCCCAACTAGGTGTACTTTATAGGAATAAATCCTCCCTAAGCCTGCTGGTCAGAAAGCGTATCGCACAGCAGATGCTAATGCCAATTATCGATTATGGAGACATAGTATATGGCTCGGCACCTCAAACCCACCTTAACAAACTTGACACCCTCTACAATTCAATATGTCGTTTTGTTCTCCAATGCAACTACAAAACACATCACTGCGAAATGCTCAAAGAACTAGATTGGTCATCACTTGAGTCTAGGCGCAAAGTTCACCTTTCCTGTCTTGTCTTCAAATACTTTCTGGGCAAGCTACCCATCTATCTGAACAAGCTCCTCACCCCTACCACATGCAGCACTTATCATCTGAGATCAGACTCCAAAGGACTGTTCATGGTCCCAAGGCTCAACAAAGTATCCGGCCGCTCCTCCTTCTCTTACCGTGCACCACAAAACTGGAACAACCTACCGGAGACTCACATCCACCACCAGTTTAAGTTCTTTCAAAACCAAAGCTGTCTCATCTTTTAATCTGGTCTGTAACTGTTACATACGCCCATAATATATATTATCTTTAACTGTGCACGCAATGTCTTGTATATAATGTATACCCTGTTCACTTATGTAACTGTATTTGTAACCATGTATTATTTGTCATTTTAACTCTATGCCCAGGACATACTTGAAAACGAGAGGTAACTCTCAATGTATTACTTCCTGGTAAAACATTTTATAAATAAAAATAAAATAAGAAGAAACTTGCCCTAAAGAGAGCATTAAACAGGAACCTGTCTAATGAGGTATTGTGTTCTATATGATAATAATTGATTATGTGCAAGAGTGGAGCTGGTGTGCCTGTCAATAAAATACCTGTGAGTTGCAAAAGATCCTGGCGCCCTATTTCTTATCCTGTCCTCCCAACCACCAACTATCCTCCATTAAAGAAGGCCTGAACCTGTCAGAGGGAACCCTGAGATCCCAAGTAACTGACCGAGGAGCTAACACTCTAATCTCATGAGAAGCGGGGAAGAACCCTGTTCACACATGGGTTTTTGTTAAATAAATCATGACAGTGTAATATGTCATGTGTTGTTGTACATCTGAAGGTGTATTTACCTAATTTTAAGACCTGCTAAAGAACAGTTGATTGTTATTATGTCCTGATATGTAAAACCATAGAATTCAACGATGGTGTACATTCTTTTTCACACAACTGGATATACAGTATGTATGTATCTGTACCGTGTTAGCCTGGCTTAATAATCAAAAACAAATACTCGATACCGTTCTGTGGCTAACAAAATGCTTTTATTTGTGCGAGCTTTCGATATACACTGATCTCTTCTTTGGGTTATGTTAGAATGGATAAAGCAAGATACGTTTTACTTTAAAACAACCTGGAATGTAATCTGTGTGTAGCCCCGGTCCCCGTAAGCTCCTAGAGACCCCCCTCCTTTGGGGCAGCGCGGTCGTGCGTGCCGCCGGAGGCAGCGACGGAACCGCCGGCTGTTCCCAAAGGTGGGGGCCGGAGCAGGGAGCGGTTGGAGCCTTAGGAGGCTCAGCGGCGCACCCGGCTAGCGGGGCCCGCCATTGTTGTGGCGCGCACATGCGCCGGGGTCGCGCATGTGCGGATCAGGTTAGGGAGAGGCCGGCGGCCCTGAGTAGTCGCGCATGCGCAGTGCTAAGCGCGCGAACGCTAGCCTACCAGGGAAGGCTCTTGGAAGGGACTACAAATCCCGTGAGCCTCAGCAGCGCCCCACGTGACGCCAGGGAGCCAATAGGGCTGGAGGATTGCCCTGCAGACCTAAAGAGATACATTTCGCGCACTGAGCCCACGCTAGTCAGTCAGTGCCAGGAGCATCCAGGGGAAGGAGGTAGGGTGCAGGAGTCAGTGACTCCCTGCACTAGGCCAGCACATACGCCATACATGCGATTGGGTGGGGGAATTCCCGTTACATTTGGAGGCGCTGCTGAGAGCAGACCTGGGGTGCCCTATAGTTTTTTTTCTCCCAAAATGATTGTAAAGTCCGGACACGAGGTCCTCGCCTGGGCCTTGAGGCTATATCTTAGCCCCCGCCGTGTGGTGGCCGTAGAAGGCCTTCCCGCAAAAATATCAGATGAGGAGGTCTGTGATCATATGCGTAAAATCCCCGGGTGGCCGTATGCCTGTATTATAGATGAAGATCAAGACCCCACGTCCACGTGGAGATCGATGCTTTTTGTGGTGACACCCACGTGGGATATATGCCTGTCAGAGGCACCATCCACATTGTTTATGCCAGGGTGCCCCCCTGAGGGTTACCCTTTAGTCTACTCTGACCCAGCGCCATGGCAACTTTCCCCACGTGGGCAGCGTGCACATGCTGTTGCGCTCAACGAGTCTGACCTCTCTACTAAAGTGAGTTACACTGCTTATCAGTCCGTCTTAATACCAGCGGCTTCACGGGGCTTGTGTGTCCAAAGTGATGTTCCGGACGCTGTTGCAGAAACAGATTATTTTTCCCTTGGGAATGAAATAGACTGCAAGAGGTTACACTCTGACGTGTATGTGGGCCGGCAATTGCCAGGAATAGATGCACTCGCGCTAATGTGTCCCTGCCTTCAGGAAGCCTGTGACCAGGGAATCGACCTATTCCAGTTCTCGTTAAACTTCAAGACAACTGAGGTGGACGGAGAAACGTGTATACAATGTTTTAGTGCCAACTGTGACTGTTCTAGAGGCGAACTGGCGTGGGAGCCCGAATGTGCCTACTGCGGGGCATGTTTCTTGAAACCTTTTATACCCCAGCCTAGAGAATCCGCAGAGGAAGAAGCGGTCGACTTTAATACGGAGCCGGTCAGTGTAGCTAACCACTCTACCCCCCTCATAGAAGTTTCTGAGAGCTCAAACACTCTAACCGCGGTTCCAGATCCGGTTCTAGAGTCAGTTCCAGATCCAGAACCAGCAGAGAAAGCTGCGACTGATCTCTCTCCTGGGGTGATTGATGCCGTTAACCCCTCTGCCCGAACTACGGAGGTTTCGGAGGGCCCGGACGCTCTAGCTACGGTTCTAGACTCTGCTCTAGAACCACCAGATTTTCAAGCTACCATGATCAAAATGGATAGCTGTGATGCTGTGGTCGTACCGAGTCAGTGTGCTATAACAGATGTTCCAGGGGGTCCGTGTACTCCGGTTCTAGACTCGGTTCCACACTCCGCAGATTCCGGAATCACAGGGTAAGGTGTCTCTACCCCCATCCTCTCTTAGTGATTCCAGCGCCCAACAACCAGCTGTGGTGATGCGCCCGCCGGCGGACCACGCAAGTGAAGCTGGAGATAAAGAGAAATTTATCCCATCTGCCGCGGATCCTGGTATGGGCCCGTGTCCCCTACAACAGCCAGTCCGGCCTACTACAATGGTACCATCGGCCCTAGGCTGGGGATCAGTACCTAACGACGACAAGGGTGAGTTGACTGCCCCAGGGGTGTTGGGTGTGATCTTCCAGGTGGCTGCGGAGCACGGTAGCTTCTTAAGTCTGGCCACCAGGGCGATTGGCTCCACTCGGCATTGCGTCCTGGTGGAGGTGTCCCCCTTAGAAGATAGCTGTCCAGTGGTGCGAGTGGACCAGTACCTACCGCCTATCGTCCAGGCGGAGAGAAATGTCAGCCCCATCGTGATGTCCCGTAAAGCACAGATGGTACCTGACAGTGTTCCAGATGAACCGGAACCCATCATAAGACAGCGGAGTGGTGAGGAACCTCTTTACTCCCCACAGCCTCCGATGGAGGCGGCCATGGAAAAGGCTCCTGACCTGAGTGTGAGCCCGTGCGCTACAACCCAAATGGTCCCAGGACTGGGATCCAACGCTCCCGAATTTCGAGACAGTGAGTGGACTGCCCCAGCAGTGCCGGGGACAGGTCCCAAGACAGCCGAGGTGGGAACTGACAGCGTCCCAGAGGACCTGTTGGCCACCATGAATCACCGCAGTGGTAAGGTATCAACCCTTTACCCCCTGCAGGATGAAACAGAGACTTTGAGTAAAAAGACATTGCTACTTGCTCACTACCCAGTGGGAGCCTCCCAAGTTCTTAGGGACAAGGACTGCGTTGCGAATGATTCAGTGAAAATTGCCTCCTTTAAGCCCAAAAAGGAGCGCTCCATTCACCATGTGGTGGACCGCGGTAAAGGTCAAGGCCTCCTGGCCAACCGCATCCATGCCGCGGATGGCCGGGTAAAGGTCTGGCCAAGAGACATTGTACTATTCCTTCCACCAGGGGGAGGAAGTAGTAAGGACCCTGTGACTGTTACCCCCGAGCATGCTCTCCAAGAGATTATCCCGGGGGAGGCTCACAAACGTCAAAGTGAGGTACCCCCACATGATCAATTAGGGGCATCCCACGCTTGGTCTCGGCAAACAGCAATCACTCAGCTGGCCTCGGGTATTACTGTGGGTGTTATGTGGTGTACCATGTCATATAAAAGCCCATGTGATAAGTTGTATATTCTATGTACTGCATTTTACTTATATAATGTTTGTACATGGTTATGGCTGCTACCCAAGCGAGGTCGTTGGGATTTCACCGGGGGAGAGTGTAGCCATGGTACCCGTCACCTCCTAGAGACCCCCCTCCTTTGGGGCAGCGTGGTCGCGGGTGCCGCCGGAGGCAGCGATGGTCCCGCCGGCTGTTCCCAAAGGTGGGGGCCGGAGCAGGGAGCGGATGGAGCCTTAGGAGGCTCGGCGGCGCACCCGGCTAGCGGGGGCCGCCATTGTTGTGGCACGCGCATGCGCCGGGGTCACGCATGCGCCGAGGTCGTGCATGTGCGGATCAGGTTAGGGAGAGGCCGGCGGCCCTGAGTAGTCGCGCATGCGCAGTGATAGGCGCGCGAACGCTAGCCTGCCAGGGAAGGCTCTTGGAAGGGACTACAAGTCCCATGAGCCTCAGCAGCACCCCACGTGATGCCAGGGAGCCAATAGGGCTGAAGGATTGCCCTGCAGACCTAAAGAGATACATTTCGCGCACTGAGCCCACGCTAGTCAGTCAGTGCCAAGAGCAGCCAGGGGAAGGAGGTAGGGTGCAGGAGTCAGTGACTCCCTGCACTAGGCCAGCAGCCCCCGAGGCCTGAGATAGCCCTGAGCCACCCAGTATTGTAAGTTGTGTCAGGGACAGGCCCCAGGTTAGGGACCCTGCCCCTTACTATTCAGAGTCAGTTAGGGACTCAGCAGACGCTGCGCGTCCATCCAGAGGTTTGGGCGCAGACCTTCGTGGTTGCTGCAGCAGTCATCCGGGTGGGATCGCCCCGGACGGCAGTTCCTTTGTTCAGACATCAGGATCCTTTGTGAAGTTCCGTGGCAGGCCCGGGCACCGGAGTGCCCGGCAGGTAACAATCAACAAGTGCACCAACGAGTCCTCTCATATTCACACGAGAAGTAGTGGCTGCACAGTCACACATAACTATCTCACTTGAGGGTGGGGTGATACTGTGTGGGGGTACTGGACACTGGGTGGGATCATCTGGTGGAGGTGTAGGTGGAGGTAGCGTCCTGCGAGACGCATTAGTTAGTGTCTCCTCTAGGGAGGGATACCTGTTGATTTGTTGAATTGTGATGCATGAGTACGGTCATCTAGTAAAGGCATTATTGTTATCCATACTGTGTGTTGAGTGATATATATTGTCCTGCGAGGAACCATTCCCCCTCTGGTGGGAGCCATCGCAGGTGGAGGCGCTGCACTGAGTACAGGGTTACTCATATTATACTTGCCCCACGTTCCCCACGGCGGAAGCTCAGCCCTCCTGTGAGTGTAACAGGTAAAGTACCACACCAGGTAACATTAGGTTCCCCTTACATACGCCATATATGCGATTGGGTGGGGGAATACCCGTTACATGTGGATGAAACCTATCCCTCCCCGCTGTGCAATATGCGATTTATGACTTTAGGTGTTAAATGGTCCCTGAATGTTTGTGATATGAGTCTGTGTGTGTGTGTGTGTGTATGTGTACTGTATGTGTGTAAATATAAATGTATAAAGCACTGTATTTACATAAATATACAGTATATACAGAAAGTATCATTTGAAATACACACATGAAGAGGGGCGCAAGAGAGCTCCTGTACATATATATGACAGTACCTCTCCCCATGATACTGCTGTTTGTTTAGCCTCCTGCCTCCACTTCCTGCTCTTAAAAAAGGAACAATCCCTCATAGTCGATAAACATTTTTTTGAGGAACTTCACAATGTAACTGACTTTATTAAAGCGGCAATACTGCATCGTTGGCTAGTTGAATTTCTCTGTATGTGGAATCAATCGGGTGTTTTCTTTCCCTTTATCTCCCCCTGTCCTTATCAGAGAATCAATAAAGATAAGGGGAGGTGGGGAGGTGGGGAGGTGGGGAGGTGGGGAGGTGGGGAGGTGGGGAGGTGGGGAGGGGTGACTCTGACTGTACAAGCACTGGCTGATCACACTGTGACATCACAGTGACATCACTCAAAGGGAGCAGCCAGAGGAAATCAAACCCTCCCAAAAAGGAGCCAACCCTGGCCCTGTTACCGGGCTAATAAAGACAAGAGAGGGGGGCTTTGTCTGTATGCCCCCCTCACATACTGTAGGGATATCATATCACACATAAGGGAATAACTAAGTGGAAATCAATGCCCTCCCAAGTCGGGACTCACCATGTTTACAGAGCAACTTTCATTTTTATTTTAAATATTAAAGGTGTCACATTTAACCCCTTATGCATGTCACTGCTATTGGTTCATTGATGTTGTGGGAGGGACAGCACCACTAAAAAAACATCTCGCTGGAGTGCAGGCATTAAAGAGTTGTGTTACCTATATATATTATATATTAAAGAGTGACCTTAATTTGCCTGTGTCCACTTTTTTTTTTAACCCTTTCACTACCATAGAGCCATCTCTGGCAGTGAAAAGGTTAAAATGACCTCCCTTGTTAGAGCTTGATGGATAAAATTCATTGATTTTTTTTATCTTTCTAATGTGCGCACTAAAGTTTTTTCCGTCTGGTGACCGGGCTGGGTGAAATGAGGAGATGGGTGCAGCACACCATCACAAATACTGTAGCATTCTGGTTTGCGGTCTGACCGAGTTGCCATTGGTAATAGTTATCCTTGCGAGGCAGCTGTTTTAATATCCATGCTCTGAGGTTCTCTGTCTCTGACATACAGATGCAGCCAGGGTTGCCACCTTCTACTGAAGGTCAACCCGGAGATAATAACATTTTTAAATGTAGCACTTACCTTTGGTGGCGTTGTCTCCCGGCATCCTACGAAACTCGTCTCGACATCTGCCCCTGCAAATCTGTCAAATGGCGTGCGTTGCCATAACAACGGGCTACGTGACGTCACGCGGCATCAAATTGCCATGACACCGGGACGCCTTATGGCGCCGAGGCGTCACGTGGCGTTGTCATGACAAAGTTAAACCACGGGACGTCATGTGGCATCTCGTCATGGAAACGACCGTCACGTGATGTTGTGATGTCACGTGGCATTCCAATTGACATGGCAACACTGCGCCATTTGATGCCGCCCGGCCATAATGACAGGAGTTTAAGGGGATGTTAGGAGATGCCGGGAGACGCTGCCACTGCACGCCCTCACCCAGTAGTTTACTGGGTAAACCCGTAGCCTGGAGATACGTGGTCAAAACCCATAGTCTCCGGGTCAAACCCGGTGTGGTGGCAACCCTGGATTTAACAGATGTCCGTGCAGTTGTTGGCGTGCGCCAGCGGTTGAGGTAACATGTTTCCCCACCCCCTTTTTTACGAGTACGTGTACACTATGAGTCATAACACCTGTTACATTTGTAGGTTAAATGGTCAGCACACCCTGTACTTGGTACTATGTAACATACAAAAGAGAAATCCAGATTAGATGGCTATACGTGCGAAACGTGTTGTGTTTTGCTGCCTTGTTAGGGGTTTATTGTATGGTCCAATAAAGTCTACTATTTTTTATGAGTGAGCCCCATCTGGATCTTTCTTTTCATCGTGGATAGTGCTCCTTTCGTTCTCTACTCATCTTGCTCCCTTACCTTTATGGATGCACATCATTGGACCACCCAGGACTGATCCAGATCTCACAATAGTGAGTTCTGTTCATGTTGTTACTATTGCTATTATACTAGAGGGTGGGAGATTACTCTTTGTGTCAGTAATTGCTGCTTGTGTATACTGACAGGATACACAAGACGCTAGTCTCCCTATATCTGCTGTTGATATGGTATACTGGACTTATGGATGTACCTCAGTTTCTCATATATACTGTAATGTGTCGTACTGGATGTATGTCTGGTAGCACTAGACTCCTTCAACCTTATAAACCAGGGGTGAGCAATCTTTTTCCCCTGTGCCCCCCTGCCTGCTCTCCCCTGCTCACATTGCCCTTCCCCCCCATGCTCAGCTCTGGCATCAAATGACAACTCGGGGTCATATAACATCACGTTGCCATGGCAACGTGACATCACATGACCCGCTGCATCATTTGACGCCGGGTTACCATGATGAAGCGTCGCTGGAAGCCAAGGTAAATTAGTTAAATTAAATGCCAGGGGACCGCGTGAGGCCTCTCTAACTGCCACACCCCCCCTGGAAAATCTTGTGCCCCCCCAGAAAATCTCGCGCCCCCAGTTTGCGCACCCCTACTATAAACCCTTGCCAAAGGGCTTAAGCAATACCTTACTGGTTACCCTGGCAGTGAATTTGTTAAAAGGGGACCACTACCGATACGGTATAACCATTTCTTGCTATTTGTTGTACTTCCGCATTTCGTCTTTGTTTTGCCTTACAGCGTAGAGATGGGTGAATCTGCCCATCGCCATGGGATACAATCCGTGGATTAATAAATCTGCGGATTGGATTACAGAATCTGCGGATTGGATTACAGAATCTGCGGATTGGATTCTGCAAATCCATCCACAGGTTGCGGGATCCGCTGAGTGTATTGGTGAGACCAATCAAAATCCGCAAAACCAGAATTGTCCTTTTTGAGATCCGCTGACCAAAGTAACTGGCCAATCCGGTGCGGATCCTAATCCGCCGAACAAATTCACCCATCTCTATTAAAGGGGCAGACAAAACGGCACTTAAAAATATATATATTTTGTTTTGTTTTAATATATGCAGCTTTTGATTACCTTTATTGAACACAAATTACCTAAGCTTCCGATCAATTTGTTCTCCTGTATTCAACTAGCAAAAATCCTGCTTTCCAGGGTTCACTAAATGGCAGCTTTTCAGTTTCAATCAATTCTTCAGTTACTGTAACTCAGCAGCTACAATGTATTCTTAAATAACTAAGGAAACATGATTTATTGTTCCAATTTGCAGCTCAAACTGCTGGGAATATTGGCAACAAATTATCACATACCGGAAAGTAGGAAAGTATTGCAAAGATCTTTCACTGCCGGGGAAGGTTTTTAAAAACGTGCTATAGAAATCAAAGAATGTTCATTATATTAAAACTACAAATGGCATTAAGAGTTCAATTATTTTTTTAAATGTAGGAACTTTATTACCTAATACTACAGAACTGATTTATTAAAAATAAAAAAATAATACACACATGTAGGGTATTGCATGGATTGCTCATTTAATTTGGTTTTACCAAATATATTTGGGGGAAGTTAAAATGGCTGCCAGCATGCCAATTAGTGCAGGTAATCTAGTGATGATTGTATTTTCTCTGTTGCTGTGATTAATGTCCTCCTTTCTTTAGGAGTCATCAGGAAGCAGCAAGGGAAGCTCTTCTATCCCACCACACCATAACCCCGTGTCTCCTTTGTGACTGTCCTATAATAGATGAAAAGGGAATATTCCAAGACTAGTTTGGAAGCTATTTTTGGGTTCAAAAGAAGGGCACATAAGGGTCAGTACAGAACACAAACTTTCCAGCTAAGCTGCTTCATTGAGCACGTTGGTTTATCTTTACCAGTCAGACATGGACTCCGTAAACCAGGACTTCCCAGTCTGTGATACAACTGTGGCTCTGGCTGTACATGAAATCACTACAAAATGATACTTCATACTCATGCGCTTTCTGTGTAGTTACAATAATTAATTAATACTGTACAACAACACATACATACACATATATATACACTTTGGCACACCTGCCAATATTGGATGTTACTTTTTGTCACTGTACAGAACAAAAACACTGTGTTTAACTGCTAAGACCCAGATCCACAAAAGGGTGCTAAGCAAGTTTTTACTCTCATATGGATGAAAGCTCAGGCGTGCTAAAGCGTTGCACCATTTAGTGGATCTGGGCCCAAGTGAGATCAGCTTTACTTCCAGCTTTTCAATGTATCAGCACTTACAATATGTGACTGCTAAATACCTCCTGCAGTCCCAGATAGCATTGAACTGATCTCATTGATATGCTCACTAGGGTAAAAGGAAATGAGTGATGCATTTAAAAAAAAAACCAAATGAATAACTGCATGCATATTGAAATCAATTTTGAAAAGTTTATGCTGATGTTATTGTAAATGATGTCACCTGAAATGCAGGCTGGGTTATACTGGCTTTATATAGGAGGAGCGGCTCAGTGAGTAAATACACTGACTGGCACTGAGTTTGAAGCAGGGAAGCCTGGTTCAATTCCTGGTGTCGGCTCCTTGTAACCTTGAGCAAGTCACTTTATCTCCCTGTGCCTCGGGCACCTAAAACATAGATTGTAAGCTCCATGGGGCAGGGACCTGTGCCTGCAAAATGGCTCTGTAAAGGGCTATGTAAAACTAGCAGCGCTATACAAGAACAAACAATTATTATTATCTCATATCATCACTTGCCCTTCCTTAGTTGAGCCACAAACATGGAGGGGGGTATAAATACATCTGAATAACATGCTACTGGGGTGAAGCAAACAAGTTTGACCATTAACCTCTTTCCGCATCCAACTGAGAGCAGAGACATTTCCATACTTTCAAGTGATTCAACATTACTGAGATAATAGCATTTATAGACGTATCAAATCCCAAACTGTGACCGTATTTATCACCTCACTGAACACCTACACTGGGTTTAACCCCTGAATAAACTGATTGGGAATTATAATAAGGTCTCTGTTAGTGTTGTTGCCTGATTGTTAGGAGGCTGTGTGTGTATTGTACTGTCATTCTGAGTTGTAATAATAACCATTTACTGCACAAGAATAACACAATTCTTAGACACTTTTCATTCTTATTTAAATACTGCCTCCACCCCCTTCATTTTCGAACAGGTTACAGAGGAAAGCGTACAAGATTTAGGGCTGGGTTACGGGGATACAAACACTGTTATATAGAAAGCTTTGTGTGTGGTAAGATATTGGCTTAAAATTCAGACATTCTCTCACTCCAATAAAACAGGTGCCTGGTGCATGGTTATCATATGGAGAAAGATTGGCTAAGGCAGTTGTCATGGTTACGTCAAAGCTTTTGCCCACTCACCTTTTAGAATCCACAATTCACCAATAAAACCTGTGTTTTAGGCATTTTAGGCCCCATACACTGATATTAGACATTGTTAAATAGACTTTAGCACTGCGCATGTGTAATAAAAGCATATATATATGGGAGATAGTGGAAGTGATTCTGACAGATAACGTTACAGGGGGGAAGAGAGTTCAAGATAACTCGTTATCTTGTTTTCTTACTTGATCTAATGTGTGATCTAATATATCAGCACAGCACAATTATTGAAAAAGAAGTGTCATTTATTGGTCCAGAATGCAGACTAATGCATTGCGTTTCAGTTACCAGCAATAAATTTAAATTAATTGAAGTAGTGCTGGATACATATATATATATATATATATATATATATATATATATATATATATATACATATATACATATATTTATACATATATATACATATACATATATGTACATATATATATATATACATATATACAGTGGTCGACAAATCACCAAAAAATCTACTCGCCGAACAAAAAAATCTACTCGCCACCTAGTACCACACGTGTGCTGCTTGGGCCAATAGGAGCTCGCCACGATGTTAAATCCACTCGCCCGGGGCGTGCAAATGTATAGGTTTGTCGAACACTGCATATACATATATATATACATATATATACATATATATATATATATATATATACATATATATACATATATATACATATATATATATATATATACACATATACATACACACATATATATATATATATATATATATATCTATATATATATATCTATATATATATATATATATATATATATATATATATATATATATATATATATATATATATATATATACACACATTGTATGTATAAATATATACATATATCATATTGCATGACCTCATCCTTCAGTAATACACAATTCTGAATATAAAATATTAAATTAATTGGGTAAGACACCAGAGGAATATTTGAAGCTGCCCGTGAGCTCCTTGTCTATAAGATCAGAACCCTCCACCTGAACAATAGATAATAAAGGCAGCCATATAGTTCTGTGTGCTGTACACACCCTTTTTCTTCTGTGCTGGTTGGAGATATGTAAAATAAGGATGGGTAGCAGGGGGATGGGAAAACTGAGAGCAAATGACATCAAAACGTGTAAAGGGAGAAAAAAAAACTGAGGTAAAAATGCCCCTTCCATTTATTTCGTACAGTGAAAGTCGAGGGTAATTGGGTAGAGATTGTGGGTGTTTAAATATTCATGACTCTGGTAGGGGACTGGGAGGAGATGGCTGACAGGGATGGGGAGGGGTAGGAAGGGGAGAGACAGAGGAGGCGAGGAGTCATTGAGAGGTAGTGAACAAGTCTGCGAAAGATACTGGGAGAGAGCAAGCGAAGAAAGAGAGAGAGCGAGAGAGAGAGAGACAGGGCGTGCATGTGTGTGATGAGCAGAAGCAATAGCCCTTCCAGTTTTTCCTAGCCCCCCTTAGCGTATGAGTGCCGGCGTGTGACTGTGTGTGTGTGTGTGAGGGGGGAACACAAAAAGAGAGAGGAGGAAGCAAAGAAGGAGAAAGGAAGGAAGGAGGCGAGGAAACCAACAAAAACCAACCATGCTGTGCTGTATGAGAAGGACAAAACAGGTAACGCTCCCATTTTAACATATATATATTTTGTATGCCAGGGATTGTTGGCAAGGCGATAGCAAGGATGCTGACAGACGCTTCAACTGCTCCAGGGCTCTCCATGTAATTTGATTTCAGCATCTTGCAAGGAAGGACGGATTAAATGTGCCCGTGGCATACAGTAGCATTTTTATGGCATCTGGGGTCAACTCAATTCCCTTTGTGTGTGTGAATTGAAGAGAGAGGCTTCTAGCGGAGTTATTGTATGTGAAGGGAGATGGTTGAACAGAACAAGGAAGCATCCCTTGTTGGCACTGTGCATGTTGCGGAGCAGAGCGTACACCAGGAATGTCTTGGGGGCTGTGTAGAAGGCTGAGTGGGGTTTTTTTTTAACTTTGCGTTTTTACATGTTAAGCAGCAAGTTGAAATGTACAAATACCATTTGCCTGCTTTTCTGTGCAGCGCATAAACTGACTTCTAATCCCTATTATGCGGATGTATTAAAGGCATGTCTTGTAATGAAGAGAGCACAAAGGATTAAACCTGTTGTTTTATTAAGGGGAACAATGAGTTCAATGCTAAAGCTATTAACTGTGGAGAATTAGAACCAGAATAAAGCTTTTCCTCTTCAACAGCCACTGTATCCAAATTACAAGTGCTGGAACAGCTGGGCAACAGCTGGTAGGAGCCAGACAAGACCCGCCCCTACTAACAGCTCTGATGGGATGGAGAGCATTCCATGAAACCTGTTGGAAGCCCGAACCTCTGGGTCTTAGAAACTGAATGGGGAGGTGACTGATTTAGATGATAGATGATAAGTCTGCACCTCTCCCTGTGTTCCTGGGGGTACTTGCAGGGCACAAAAAGAGATTTAAAAAAAAAAATACATTTAAAAACAACTATTTCTCCCCAACCCTACACCTATGAAAAAAAACAACCTATTTTCCTTATTCTAGTTGTTCATAGGAGCGGTACCATACAGAACATGTGGGCTACCAGCCTTATTCTGTGGGTGGGGTGTATTGGCCCCAGCTTGTTTCATGTGTACCTGTGTGCCTCAGAAATGGATATCAAGAAAAGAAAAAAATACCCTAAGTTTTAAATACAATAATTGAAAATTACTTTTTCATTGAGGAGCCCATTCAAAAAATGATCAGTTAAAATAGCTAATGTAGATAAAAAAGGCATAAAAGAGGGGTGTCAAATTTCAGAGAGGGGTGTCGCCATATACTAAAAAGCATAAGACCCATCAGTAGGTTGGTGGTGCTTTGGAAATGGATGTAGATGGTCAATATGACAATTAAAGGTGATATTAAATGTATATGTCATTACTTAGCAGATAGCTAGGATGTAACCCTTTGAGTGCAAGAGGTGCCATTTATACTCCACTAATCCCTCAATAACACAAAGGGTTAAGAAGCAGCATGTCACTGATTTGAAAGCTGTATTTCACACAGAATTCAATAAGCAACGTGGTGGTGGGGATTTGAAAAGGCTGGTGTGCAAAATGCAGATGTGGGTGTCACAGAATGCAGTGATTGCATTTGCTGGAACGAAGGAGAATTAAAAATGATGTTTGATCAGATTTCCCAACCAGATTTTAATTCTTTGAGCTCAGTCTAGTCATAGAGTGAATTGCGCGGGCAATTCAATCTTCTTCTTTTTCTTTTTTCTTTTATGCCTCGTGGAATTAGTCTCTCTGGCCATGCAGGGGTTAAAGGTGTGGCTGACAGCGTGCAGCACTTGTAGAATGGTGGAAGAAAAAACCTGTTGGGTGGGGTTAGGGAGAGATGGAGAATATAGGACCAGGGCTGAAAAGGCTGCACGGCAAATAAAGAGCATCATATGCGGCATTGTGTTTCTGTGTCTGTAAATCCATGGGCTAAAATGTGCATTTTTACAGCTGGGATTTCTAATTATTTCTCTCGCACGTCCGATTTGTTCACCCTGTCTGCTGCTCCAGTGACGTGCGTGTGCGTATATGTTGGAATAGAGGATGGGGAGGCTGGCTCACACATCTTTCCTGCAAATATAACCGAAAGATGAATGGTTTTGTATTATCTTGAGCGACTAAAGGATGACCTGTAGATTTAATTAGAAAAGCTATGGGAAACCACCTTTGTACACTACTAACAAATCCAAAATATGTGTCATAAAAAAAACAAAGTAAAATTGTTTTATTGTACCATATATAAGGGAGCAAAATAATCTTTAGAGATCAATTATATGTATATAGAATTGTAGCGAAGACTAGAAAATGACACATAGAGAATGGATGATGAAATAATACTCTAAGAAACTGGACAGGTGTCTGATTCGGATGACAGATAAATTGGCTAATAAAGAAGAAGACATGGCCCCAGCTGCAGAATACCGACAGAGCCTAGACAGCGCGTAGACACCGTCCCAGATTGTACATGGGATAGGACCGATGCTGTAGACAGACAGGTTATGTGTATAGCATAATTGCCCAGTGTCGCAGAACACATACTGTACCACATGAGCAAGGTGGATTCATTGATGACTTCCAGCTATAACTGCCACTTGTGGTCTGGAAAGGAGCATGCTGCTCCATCTCATGAAATAGAGAGATCCCCAGTCCTGAGGTTGTCGCCTTCCCCAGACAGCCCTAATTGGAGAAGCACTGTGAAGCTTCCAACATCCCTACTCATTCAACCCAATTAATAAAACAATGCATTAGGTGTACCAACACTGAAAAGCTTGACTTTATCCTTGTCAAATTCATTTGAGGATATCTCTGAGCGGACTATTGTTAACATTTGCATCTAGGGATGTTTAAAAGTAAAACCATGCTTTGTCTAAAAATCCCAACCTGATTTTAACATCAAAAAGCTGAAGCTGTGCTCTTCATCTGGTACCGATTAGCAAACCTTACTAAACCACACAAGCTATCCTATACATTAATGCCCCCTTTGCTCCCCATATATCAACCTGCCACATCTCAACTGTTCTCAGTCTTACAATCCACCCAAAGCTATAACGCAGTGTATCAAAAATCACATGAAGAAAGAAATGACAGGATGCCACGCCCATGATATAAACAGAACAAGAAGGAGGGGGATGTTACACTTGTCTTCAATGAATATAAATGGTTGTAGAAAGCAGTGTCTTCCTGTATGTTGGGGGCCACGCCTCGGAAATGAACATGGTGCAATCTGTCTCAGGCAGGGGTGCTCAACTCCAGTCCTCAAGACCATCCCCCACACCCCCAACAGGTTAGGTTTTCAGGATATCTTTGCTTCAGCACAGCTGGCTCAATCAGTCCCTGCTTCACATTGAGCCACCTGTGCTGAAGCTGGGGTATCCATTAACCTGACCTGCTGGGGGGAGGGGGGGGGCTTGAGGACTGGAGCTGAGCACCCCTGGTCTAAGGTTTAAGCCACGAAATGGGAAGAGACCTAAAACAGTATTGGAGAAGTGCAACTGCACAACCCTTTTGCCTTCAAATAAGGTTTTTAACCTCATCCAAATCCTAACACCCAAACTCTCCTGCAGGGGAAGCTATAGCTGCACAGTACAGTGCCTTAAAGTGACTGCTTTGAGTTTTGCCCAATCTTTTTTTAACTTAAGCTACAGGGGCCCCCTGCTTCCATAGATACGTACCTGGAAAGGTAACAGTCGCATCCCCTCCCAGGAGAAACAAAATGGAATTTTAAATCTCCAGCGCTACACAGGCCCGTGGGAAACCACTACATCATCATCATCATCATCACTTGTGGCTTCCTATTGGCCCACGTGATGGGAGGATTTTAAATGAACGTGGATCCGTGGCAAAGTGAATATGCGGCCGATGTGTTTTATTTTTTTGCACAGAATTTTGTGAATCAGGCAACATTTTCCGATCATTTTTTTTTTCAGACAATTTTTCTGAAAATGGCAACAAAAAAAAATGTGCCAAAGCAATGAAAAATGCATCGTGTAAATTCCAACACGGAAACAAAGAGCATAAAGTCACATCACCCTTTATGTCCACAAAGGTGGGGTGTACAGTATGTGATGCAGCGTCATTATCATGGTCACATCCAAGGATTGTAAAACATATTAACGGATCAAAGGTCAATCCAGTTGTGGTGGATTCATGTTGGACATATGTCTCCAGAACATGCACCGTATGGTACTGAAAGACTTCACATGAATGGAGATTGGCTTGGGACTGGGGTGGCCCACTCCAGTCCTCAAGGGCTACCAACATTTCAGGTTTTCAGGATATCCCTGCTTCAGCACAGGTGGCTTGAGCCACCTGTGCTGAAGCAGGGATATCCTGAAAACCTGACCTCTTGGTGGCCTTTAGGACTGGAGTTAACTAGTCTTTTTAACAATAAGTGCCTGTCTGCTGAGGAGGAAGAGAGAAGCCAGAGAGAAGGAAGATAGATGAACGTGCTGCTGAGATCTTATTACTTTAGGATATGACACATTTTGCAGGTCACTTGGGGCACGGAGTATAACTTCATTACCATCTACAGCCTTACAAGCCAGCTGAATTGGCCATTATTTTTGCACAGTGCTGTATAATATATTGGGAGTGGATTGGAACAGAGAAGAGTATTAATTGCTTTAAAGGATGCTGAGCTGCAAGATTCCCAGAAAGGCATTTTATACATTCAAATTCAGTGAAGAAGGAAGAAAAAATACTTTGATGCTTTTTTCTCTTCTGCAACCACAAAAGAAAGGTTAATTTCCCTACTTATTTCTATTACCCTTAAATATGTGAGAATGGCATGTGCTTTGCAAAATGTACAGTTTTTCGACAAACATTCCCAGTGGATCGTGAGTAGCAGCACAGACTCTGAAACCATGATTAATGGTTTGAATTTTGTTGTCAGATCGTTGTCACTTTATCTCCCTGTGCTTCACGCACCAAAATTAAATTGTAAATTCTATGGGACAGGGACTCATTATGCCAGCAAAATGCTTTGCACAGCGCTGTGTGCACTGTCAGTGATATATAAGAAAAAAAAAATTGCAAACGTTTGCGCATTTACAATTATCATCCTATGCAAAAGTTTGCAAATCGGATCTTGAAAATATTTCGTTTATGATCATATTAATATTTATAGGCCAAACTGTTAAAATCCCTGCTCTCTGATTGAATAATGACCAGCATTTTGATCAATTAGTGATGGTCCACAATTTTTGGCACCTTTCCAGCCAATCAGTTTTGACTTGTCATATAGTGAGTAAGATCAGCTCTCAGACAGGGGAGGTGATTGGACAGGAGGCACCAGCCAGACACTGACTCCTCCCCCACCCTGCCTGCAGCCGGGCACTGACTCCTCCCCCTCCCTGCCTGCAGCCAGACACTGACTCCTCCCCCACCCTGCCTGCAGCCGGGCACTGACTCCTCCCCCTCCCTGCCTGCAGCCAGACACTGACTCCTCCCCCACCCTGCCTGCAGCCGGGCACTGACTCCTCCCCCTCCCTGCCTGCAGCCAGACACTGACTCCTCCCCCACCCTGCCTGCAGCCGGGCACTGACTCCTCACCCTCCCTGCCTTCAGCCAGACACTGACTCCTCCCGCTCCCGGCCTCCAGCCAGGCACTGACTCCTCCCCCACCCTGCCTGCAGCCAGGCACTGACTCCTCCCCCATCCTGCCTGCAGCCAGGCACTGACTCCTCCCCCTTCCTGCCTGCAGCAAGATACTGACTCCTCCCCCTTCCTGCCTGCAGCCAGGCACTGACTCCTCCCCCTTCCTGCCTGCAGCCAGGCACTGACTCCTCCCCCTTCCTGCACGCAGCCAGGCACTGACTCCTCCCCCTTCCTGCCTGCAGCCGGGCACTGACTCCTCCCCCTCCCTGCCTGCAGCCAGACACTGACTCCTCCCCCACCCTGCCTGCAGCCGGGCACTGACTCCTCACCCTCCCTGCCTTCAGCCAGACACTGATTCCTCCCGCTCCCGGCCTCCAGCCAGGCACTGACTCCTCCCCCACCCTGCCTGCAGCCAGGCACTGACTCCTCCCCCATCCTGCCTGCAGCCAGGCACTGACTCCTCCCCCTTCCTGCCTGCAGCCAGGCACTGACTCCTCCCCCTTCCTGCACGCAGCCAGGCACTGACTCCTCCCCCTTCCTGCCTGCAGCCAGGCACTGACTCCTCCCCCACCCTGCCTGCAGCCAGGCATTCTCTTCTCCCAACCTGCCGCACAGGAGACACTGAGGAGAAAGGAGAGTGTATGTGCACGTGTGAAGATGGAGAGCTACAGAGTGTGTGTGTGTGTGTTTGTGTGTACAGTATGGAGGGGGCTGCAGTGTGTGTGCTTGTTTGTATAGACGGGGGTACTGCAGTCTGTGTGTTTGTATGTATAGAAGGAGGGCTGTACTGTGTGTGTGTGTGTGTGTGTGTGTGTTTGTGTATAGATGAGGCTGTAGTGTGTGTGTGTGTGTGTGTGTGTGTGTGTGTGTGTGTGTGTGTGTGTGAGTGTGTGTGTGTGTGTGTGTGTGTGTGTGTGTCTGTTTATAGAGGGGGCGCAGTGTGTTTGTGTATAGAAGGGGGAGCGCAGTGTGTGTGTTTGTGTGTGTGTATAGAGAGGACTTTAGTGTATTTACAATTTTATTTCAATAAACAAGTACAGTATAAGCACAAAAGAAAATGTAAAATATCATGTTTAGAAAAATCAATATAATTATACAAAAGTGTCCATATTATTTATGAAAAGCCTACATTTAGCCTATAATAGTAATAATCCCCTCAGAACAGGGCGTTACTGGCCTCGGCTTTGCCTCAGGCCTTCAACTCTTCCAGCCAGGGCATTATTGGTCAGTAATGCTCTGTTCTGAGGGGATTAGCCCTTAAATATATCTATAGTCCTGTAAATATGCATGTACCTGCCGGTGTGTGCTGAACAGCAAAGCAAAAGGGTTAAATGAATGTGTACCCTTCAGAGTTTACAGTCTACAAAGGGGCATAAACTGATTTTGCGCAGACATGTCAACCCCCAAGTGAGATTTCGGGGATGCGGATCACAAAATGGCATCTTAAAGCAGCAATCCCGGCTACCTATTTTTTTGTAACTATTACTTCTTTTTATTTTTTTTAGAATTTTAACAGGGTTTCTCCAGAGCTGAACCCCAATATTTTTAGCATCATTGGTCCCCTCATTCCTGAGATACTTACCTGTTTAGTTGTCAGTGATTTCCTCCTCTTTCTGGCGAGTCTCGCGGGCCAATAGGGAGCTGCAACGTCATGGATGGGTGACATTGTGACTTGCTATTGGACGGCCGTTTAAATGTCCAGGAAGTTAAATTGGACACCAAACAGTTGAGTAACTTCTGGAACTAAAAAATAGCGTGCTTTAGCTTTGGAGGACCGACCCGGTTACAATTATGTATAAAGATCCATGTTGAAATGTGTGAAAAAAGAGCTAACTTTTACCAATGCGAAGTGGATGAGATCGCTTTATGCTAACAAGCAGACTGTCTCCAAATTTGTCAGACTAACAGAAAATGAACAGGTTTGCTTACCAACCGTCACATGGAACAGACACCAAGAGTTGGGCCTGACAGTCCCAGATCAAAGGCCACTATCTCCGTCGCCTTATGCCAAGACCAGAAAGATGCTTTCCATAGATTTTCCTGGAGATTCGGTCTATCAGCGTGGCAACAGACTATCCACTTATTAGAGTGACATGTTTATAATCCCTGGACTGTCATTGTATGGGTATGGAGTCTAGTTGTTGGAGAACTTCTTTCATGCCTATGTAACACCCCTATCCCCACCCCCAACATGAGGGATAGGTGAAAAGGAGGGGAATATTAGAGTCCCGGTCACATTAAACAGGTTTTGTGCCTTAATAAAGGGTACAACTGCTCAGCGGTTTACCTGTGGAATCCCAGGACAGGTCTTCGGGTACACTTTTGGCGCTATATAAATAAAGACATACAATGCAATACAATCTCAGGGTAGTTGGGTCCGCGTTGGCTTGTATGAGGAGTGGTGGAAAAACAAATGAGGGCGCTAGGAACTTTTCAACTTGGTTTGTTAACTTGCAGCAACAGGACAGGTTTTAGCATATTAGAACAAGTTCTTTCAGTCCCTCTCACTACGAGTCACATACTGGCTCATCTCTGTAATAGAGCCTTTTGCCCTGCCTGACAAAGAGCCAGATCCTATAGTCCAGGAATCGCCAGCAGCCCATCCAGGCCCTTTCCTAGTCCTGCAGATGGAGACTACTCCCTACAGTAGTGTAGTTACTTCCAGCACCTTTTCTTTCCTAATACTGGGATACATTTGTCACGTATGATCCCTTGCTAGCACGCGACCTGCATACGGGACAAGGATTAATACCGACGCTCGCAAGCGCACCCACTCTTCACCTCCGCAAAGGTCCGTCAAATGGACAATATCCCCTCTTACAGGATCAAGGATCAATACACAACCCGCAAGCTGCCCCACTCTTCACCCCCTCAAGGGTCCCTCAAATGAGTTGTATCTCTCCCAAAGCCGTCCCAATATACCACCGCCACGAACAGCACACAAGGGAGCACGTGACTTTAGATATGCAACCAGGGTTATTACACAAGACTACTCTAGCCAAACCCCCTTTCTCCTCTGCAAGGAACCAGCAAGTTAATATTAACCCCTACTCAATTGCACATCATCTAAATCCACTGCCACCACCTGAGGTTATGCAGATATGATAAAAGATCTTAGACTAAAATATCCGCCAGGGCCTCAGGTCCCTGTTTATTATAGGAAAAACTGCACTTTAACACAAAATCAGTTGTAGTAACATGTGCCCAAATTCGTAAGTTATTCTCTCCAGAGCACGCATTCGTTCATTCAGAGCCCAAAGCATTACTTATTAAATGTTTTAATATATATAAAAATACAGTGCTTAGATTACAGAAAAGGTATTACAAAATAAACATAGTTATTACAATATAAGGCAGAACAGCTTCTTAAAATAAAATGATAAACATAAAAGAAAATCTATACTTCACCACATGACATAGATTTTCCCCCAGAGAGGTCGCTGGTAAGAAACATTGAAATATCCCATATCCGGTCTCAAAATACTCCTCTGTAGATATCTACCCCCCACCACACTTGCTCAGCCTTAAATACAGTTATTTCCCATTGAACACAACCTAAACCCAGCCCCTGTCATAAATCAGTGGTGAGGTTGACAGTCTTACCCCAGAGTAAAACTCCCCCCACCCCATGACGTTTAAAAACTGCTTTTCCTATCTAAATAACTTCATAACTTCAGTTCAGTCCTACTTACTGGCACGCAAGACATATTAATACATTCCGGCACGCATGACGCTCCCAATGAGACTAAATATTACCATGTAATACTAAAATTAAGAGTGATATTAATATCTGTCTCTTAGTACCTGCTAGACATCATGTGTCTGTAATCATTATTTGCGACTCGGTCCCACGGATACACACATGTAACTTTTAGCATGTTCAGCCGAGGACATCTCATGATATTCTTATATTTAATAAGGTCACTCATTCTGATATCTCCTTCTGTAGCCGCACCCCATGCCCCCATAAAACCCCTTGTCAAGAAATGCTTTGAAGCTGGGCCTCCTGTGTAGAGAACGTTTGTCACAGGTGCTATATTTCACACCCAATGCTCCAGACATGGGCCTAGCTGTCTCTACCAGCAATATATACTTGGCCTGCAAATTAGGTATTAACATACACCAAACCCCCTCTGTACTTTTCACACCCAACTTCAATCAAGCCTTTTGAAGCCCAGATATTTCTGAAAAGACACCCCACATATTTGTATTTTCCTAAAACTGTAGCTCATTAACCCCTTAAGCCCCAGAGGGATTAACAATACCCAATATCTCATGACATTATCATGACACTGTCCCTATGTTAAAACATAACAAAAGTGTCCCTACAGGCTAGAAGAACCTGGAGACCCCCTTGGAGTCCTCCTGATGTTATAGGGATCTTCCTGATGGTAGTTAGGGGTCTGAAGAAATAACCTTGGTAGGGGTATTACCCCACCCTCAGTTACCGGGCAGAATACATGTTGCAAAAGAATCACACCGTAACCGTGTGACCTTTCCAGCAGCTTCTAGAACAGGGCAGTGCCAGACACTTTAACCTAACATTATAGAAACAACTTTAACTGCCTGCAGCTAACATGGCTGACACGCAGGGATTTGTAAATTCTAGCAGGGTGCTACATCTACAACCCATGTCTGAGCAAGAAACAAGATAATATCCCACAAAACATGGGCGGACAATATGGATTTTGAGTGTTCAAGAAAGATAATATCCAGTCAGTATGTGAGTTTCAGCACAATCTCCAGTCCCTTCTCCTGCCGTCACTGTCACACTGGACACGTGAGACCAACACAGCACCATTTCAGTCTCGAAATAACACTAAATGTGATTCTCGAAGCCCTATTCATGTTTATAGCACATATCGGGGGAGAGGTCCTCCAAAATGTATTGACTTTCTTTGAAGTAGAACACTCTGGAGGACTTTTATAATGGAGACTGTGATCAACATTAAAAAAAAGGAAGTCATGTACAGTATGGGTAAAAATACTGTTGAAGAGATTTTGAATGTAAATATGCTTCTAAATAGGTTGCTGGCTCTGTACTTCCTTGGACTAGATATAGCTGCACAAACTGTTTAATGTACCAGGTCAAATCAAGTCAATCGGTCATCACTTGAGTCAAGGCGCAAAGTTCATTTTTCCTGTCTTGCCTTCAAATACTTTCTGGGCAAGCTACCCATCTATCTGAAAAAGCTCCTCACCCCTACCACATGCAGCACTTATCATCTGAGATCTGACTCCAAAAGTCTGGTCCCAATGCTCAACAAAGTATCCGGCCGCTTCTCCTTCTCTTACCGTGCACCCGAAAACTGGAACAACGTACCTGGAGACTCTCACATCCACCACCAGTTTAAGTTCTTTCAAAACTAAAGCCGTCTGACATTTTACTCTGGTCTGTAACAGTTACATACGCCTATAAAATATATAAATATTATCTTTAACTGTGCATGCAATGTCTTGTATATAATGTATACCCTGTTCACTTATGTAACTGCATTTGTAACCATGCATTATTTGTCATCTTTACTCTATGCCCAGGACATACTTGAAAACGAGAAGTAACTCTCAATGTATTACTTCCTGGTAAAACATTTGATAAATAAATACATGCCCATTCAGGAGCCCTTACTTGTGATGGTGTTAAATGAATCTAGGTCAAGGGCTACCAATATGTGGCTCAGTGACTAGCCACCGGTGCTGCAGCAGGGGTATCTGTAGAACCTAAGCTGATAATGGCCCTTGAGGACTGGAGTTGGCCACTCCTGATCTAAGGGGTAAATTGGTTCTCTTCCTGGAGGAACATGCATAGATCTGAATAGGTTCTTATTGGGGTTAAAGCAGCAAAAAGTGAAATCTTATATTTTCTGACTAAATCTGATCTGTTTTTTTTAATGTATTCAACTCTTAATGCCATTGTAATGACTTTTAATATACCGAGCATCCTTTGATTACAATAGCAGATTTAGCACAAGTCACCAGTAGTGCACCATCTTTAACACTTTCCTGTTTGTGATCATTTGTTGACAATATACCCAGCAGCTTGAGCTGCAAGCTGTACCAATAGTCAATGTTTTGGGTCTCATTAGTGTGGGGCTGGTTGTACTGGCTAGGCAAAGTGAAGCTAGGATAGATTTCAGTCACACTAAATAAATAATGGTGGGTAAAAAAGTGACAAAAACCCTCCACCATACAGTGTACAGCAAATAAAAATATCACTTGTGAGCACATTCACATGTCTCAGGCAAGGCTGCAGCCCTGCCTTTCCCCATTATCTCTTAGCATACAGTGCTTCCACTGAAGCCAGGGATTCTGGGAAGTGACATGCAAATGAGCACACAGTGTCACCATTTTAACATGGACAACTCCTATACCCCCTATACACACCATGATAATGTGTGCCCTATCCTCTTTCCCAAACTTCTCTGTTTGCTTCCTGGAAACACTCCCAAAATACAGACAAGTGCTGAGAAGACACAAAATACTTTGCATATGGACACTATTTACTTACTGTAAAGCCTTAGAGCAGCGGTGAGCAAACTGTGGGGCGCGCCCCCTTGGGGGGGCGCACGATTATGTAGGGGGGGCGCGGGCTGCTTGCGGGGAAACCTGGGGGCAGGCAGAGCTGTGCACGGGCGGCCAGAAGCTCAGTGCTGCTGCTTCTATGTGTCTGTGTCTTGCAGAGGGGGCGGGGCTTCCCTCTGCACACAGACAGCCCCTCCTTCTCTTCCTGTCTGCTTCCCGCACCAGTTTTTAGCAGCATGGGGGGTTGGGGGATCGGAGCATGTTGCCCCCCCAGGTGAAATTGTGGACTGATCAAGTGTGTGTGTGGGGGGATTGAGTGTGTGTGTGTGTGTGGGGGGATTGTGTGTGTGTGGGGGGGTATTGTGTGTGTGTGTGGGGGGGGGGGGGATTGTGTGTGTGTGTGTGGTGGGGGATTGTGTGTGTGTGTGTGTGGTGGGGGATTGTGTGTGTGTGTGGGGATTGAGTTTGTGGGGATTGTGTGTGGGGGGGGATTTAGTGTGTGTGTGTGGGGGGGGGGGGTTGAGTGTGTGTGTGTGGGGGGATTGTGTGTGTGTGGGGGGGGGGATTGAGTGTGTGTGTGGTGATTGATGGAGTGTATGTGGTGAGTGTGTGTGTATGTGTGTATGTGGTGATTGATTGAGAGAGAGAGAGTGTGTGTTGTAATACAGTGGTGAGCAAACTGGGGGGGCAATGAGGCGCAAGATTATTTAGGGGGGCGCAGGCGGCGTGCGGCGAAAACTGGGTGCGCCGGCCGGCAGACCCTGTGTGCGGGAGGACGAAAAAGCTGTGCGCGAGGGGCGGCCAAGAAGAGGTGCACGGGCGGGCAGCCGAAGATGTGTGCGGGTGGCTGAATAGGTTAGTGCAGGTGGCGGCCACGTGATGGTGTATGCGCACACACGCAGGGGCTTCAGAGATACGGGGAAGAGCACGCCCGAGCACGGTGAAGTCAAGCGCCCCTCCCGGTGTCTGCCCTGCAATAGCGCTGTGTTCCTGCTCTCCTCTGCTTGCAGCCTGCTTCACTGCGATAATCTGCAAGTGAAAGGGTCGGCTGCACTATATCAATCATACTATGAATGGACAGAAATAGTGTAAAAAATAAGTGAAAACACAACATTGAAAACGGAAAAAAAAAAATAATACTGTAGGTAGGAGTGTGAATGACAATGGGGATAGCAAGACAAAGAGCAGGGAGGGGAAGGAAAAAAAAAGGGGGGGGGGGGGGGGTGGAGAGGGAAGGGAGGTAGCAAAGAGGTGGATGAATGCCCCGCAAAAGTATTGCCTTTGTGCACGTACGCTCTCCCAAGCTTGGCGCTTGGGGAGACAAACAAAATTGACTTTGAAGTGTGCTCAGCAGCAGTCAATGCACACACGCAGCCACACAAACACACACAAAAATAGCCCCGATCCACGCTTGCAAAATTATGCAGGACACCCTGTGCTCATGCTTGGAAAGGTGGTGATGTCACCGCTCTCAGCGGCAGCGTGGACGCAGCCTAATTTTGCAAGCGTGAGATGTTGAAATATGTAAGTATTTAGACATATTTGGATTTATATTGTATACCGTTTAATAAAGGTTTTTTTGGGGGGGGTTTTCAATGTGATTTTGATTACATCAGGCAGGGGGGGCCCGAGAAATGTTATGGATGAAAAGGGGGCTCGGCATAAAAAGTTTGCTCACCCCTGCCTTAGAGAACTGCTGTGGTTAAAAAATACACTGTGAATTTCAAGGTGCATCCCATATATATTAAATATACCCCTACCATCCCCATATATATTAAATATATACCCACCACCCCATATATATTAAATATACCCCCACCACCCCCATACATATAAAATATACTCCCACCACCCCAATACATATAAAATATACTCCCACCACCCCAATACATATAAAATATACTCCCACCACTCCAATACATATAAAATATACCCCCACCACCCCCATACATATATAAATATACCCCCAACACCCCCATATATATAAAATATGCCCCCACCACCCCAATACATATAAAATATACTCCCACCACTCCAATACATATAAAATATACCCCCACCACCCCCATACTTATAAAATATACCCCCACCACCCCCATACATATAAAATATACTCCCACCACCCCAATACATATTAAATATACCCCCACCATATTAAATATACTTTTACCACCCCAATACATATTAAATATACATATACCCTCACCTCCCCCACATTGTACTTTACTTATCTCCTGCAGGACACAGACAGCACAGAACATGTCTCTGGCCCGCCGGGGTGTGGGCTCCGCCCCTGCTGTCCTCTGGTTGGCTGTCCTCTCCTTCAATCAGGGACAGCACACCAGTCCTCCTTGCTCTGCCCAGCCACCGTCCCGGCCCTCCCTCTCTCTGTCTCCGCCCTCTCAGCACTTGGCGCGCGCAGGGGAATCCCATGGCACATCCCCTCCGTCCCACGTTGGGAGCCGAGGGGTGGGAGCGGGGGATGAGCGGGCCCACAGGCAGCAGGGCGGGCACACAGGCAGCAAGGCGAATACCCTGCTTGCCCTTCGCGCGGAAGAATCGTCGCCATCTAAAAAAAATTTTTTTTACTTTAACGGGTATGGCTGGGCCCCCTTGACTCACGGGGCCCGGGACACCAGTGCCCTCTGCCCCCCCCCTGTTGGCGGCCCTGCCAGGAGGAGTAACACTATTATAGAGGTATCACAGTGTCTCAAACCCACACTATTCTCTCTTTTTTTTTTGGAGTCAATTAAATCTGTCAAACCTCTCTGAGATTGCATTCCCTCCCCTGCAGAGACAGCAGGTGAGAGAATAAGTGCAGTAGCTGGCAGTGCATGGCCCCAATGTTTGGTAGGAGCGACAGTGGTTGCGGGACAGTAGTCATGAATCCTGGCTCTTGAAATGATTAATATAAGAGGTGAGTTTGAAATTTGGCTTGTCAAATGAGATTCTGCTGCAAGACACATCTCGTGTAGTGGTGTGAATTCCATATATCCCCCACTCAGAGCAAGATTCAAGGCTTTTAGATAAGCCATCTATAATATTTTCACCTCTCTCCATTTGCTCATGTTCCATAAACCTCCAGTGGATGTGGCCTGAATTACCAGCAAGAGAATAGGACAGAAGATGGGTCATGGTATAAGGGGTCTGATAACCTATAGAGCAGGGCTGCACAACACGCGGCCCGCGGGCCGCATGCGGCCCGCCTGGCCTCTCTGTGTGGCCCTCGATGAGATTTAAAAAAAAAAAAAAAAACTTTGAAAAAAAATTTTTTTGAAAAAAAAAAAAAAACTTTGAAAAAAAAAACTTTGAAAAAAAAAAAACTTTGAAAAAAAAATGGCGCCAATTCCCTGCGGTCCCGGTGCGCATGCGCTAGGCCCGCTCCGTCCCCCCCCCCTTCCCTGCTCCCAACGCGGGGCGGAAGGGGAAGCAACATGCAGCTCCTCTGCGGGCCCGCTCCCCCCCCCCTGCTCCCAACGTGGGCCGGAGGGGGAAGTAATAATTAAATAATTCAGCTCCTCCAGCGGCCTGCTTCTCACCGCTTCCCTCCGCGGCCAGCTTCTCGCGTCCCCCACGAGCTCACCTCCCGTGCCCTCCTCCACCCCCTTCCCCCAACCCGCGCCCCCAAGCCCACCTCCCGTCCCAGGCAGCTGCCGCAGGGATATCGGGGGCAGGAGGAGCAAGCGTCCGGCGGCAACCTGCACCCACCCGGGTCAAGGTAAGTCACTGTCACTGTTAGTCACTGTCACCCAAGTCACTGTCACCCAAGTCACTGTCACCCACCCAGTCACTGTCACCCACCCAGTCACTGTCACCTACCCACCCACTGTCACCCACCCACCCAGTCACTGTCACCCAGTCACTGTCAAGTCACTGTCACCCACCCACCCAGTCACTGTCACCCAGTCACTCTCAAGTCACTGTCACCCACCCAGTCACTGTCACCCACCCAGTCACTGTCACCCAGTCACTGTCACCCACCCACCCAGTCACTGTCACCCACCCACCCACTGTCAGTGTCACTGTCACCCACCCAGTCACCCACCCACCCAGTCACTGTCCCACCCTGTCACTGTGTCCCACCCTGTCACTCTTCCCACCCAGTCACTGTGTCCCACCCCGTCACTGTCACCCACCCAGTCACTGTCACCCACCCAGTCACTGTCACCCACCCAGTCACTGTCACCCACCCAGTCACTGTCATAGTCACTGTCACCCACCCAGTCACTGTCACCCACCCAGTCACTGTCACCCACCCAGTCACTGTCACCCACCCAGTCACTATCACCCACCCACCCAGTCACTGTCAAGTCACTGTCACCCACCCACTGTCACCCACCCAGTCACTGTCACCCAGTCACTGTCAAGTCACTGTCACCCACCCACCCAGTCACTGTCAAGGTCACTGTCACCCACCCACCCAGTCACTGTCACCCAGTCACTGTCACCCTGTCACCCAGTCACTGTCACCCACCCACCCAGTCACTGTCACCCACCCACCCAGTCACTGTCAGTGTCAGTGTCACCCACCCACCCAGTCACCCACCCAGTCACTGTGTCCCACCCAGTCACTGTGTCCCACCCAGTCACTCTTCCCACCCAGTCACTGTGTCCCACCCCGTCACTGTCACCCACCCAGTCACTGTCACCCACCCAGTCACTGTCACCCACCCAGTCACTGTCACCCACCCAGTCACTGTCATAGTCACTGTCACCCACCCAGTCACTGTCACCCACCCAGTCACTGTCACCCACCCAGTCACTGTCACCCACCCAGTCACTGTCACCCACCCAGTCACTGTCACCCACCTATCCACCCAGTCACTGTCACCCACCCAGTCACTGTCACCCACCCAGTCACTGTCACCCACCCACCCAGTCACTGTGTCCCACCCAGTCACTGTCACCCAGTCACTGTCACCCACCCAAGGGGGAGAGTGATGTGAGGTGCAAGGGGGGGAGAGGGATGTGAGGTGCAAGGGGGGGAGAGGGATGTGAGGTGCAAGGGGGGGAGAGGGATGTGAGGTGCAAGGGGGGGGAGAGGGATGTGAGGTGCAAGGGGGGAGAGGGATGTGAGGTTCAGGGGGGGAGAGGGATGTGAGGTTCAAGGGGGGAGAGGGATGTGAGGTGCAAGGGGGAGAGGGATGTGAGGTGCAAGGGGGGAGAGGGATGTGAGGTTCAAGGGGGGAGAGGGATGTGAGGTGCAAGGGGGAGAGGGATGTGAGGTGCAAGGGGGGAGAGGGATGTGAGGTGCAAGGGGGGAGAGGGATGTGAGGTGCAAGGGGGGAGAGGGATGTGAGGTGCAATGGGGGAGAGGGATGTGAGGTGCAAGGGGGGAGAGGGATGTGAGGTTCAGGGGGGGAGAGGGATGTGAGGTGCAAGTGGGGAGAGGGATGTGAGGTGCAAGGGGGGAGAGGGATGTGAGGTGCAAGGGGGGAGAGGGATGTGAGGTGCAAGGGGGGAGAGGGATGTGAGGTGCAAGGGGGCAGAGGGATGTGAGCTGCAGGGGGGAGGGATGTGAGGTGCAAGGGGGCAGAGGGATGTGAGGTGCAAGGGGGCAGAGGGATGTGAGCTGCAGGGGGGAGGGATGTGAGCTGCAGGGGGGAGGGATGTGAGCTGCAGGGGGTGGTGGGATGTGTGTGGGGTGTAGGGGGGTATTGTGTGTTTGATGTGGAGGGGGGTATTGTGTGTTTGATGTGGTGGGGTGTATTGTGTGTGGGTGAGGGGGAGAGATGGGGGTATGAGAGATAGATGGGGAGTATCGCAATGGTTGATAGTGTTGGGTTCTGGGGGAGATATGAGGATGATGATGGGTGCTGGGGGAGAGATGATGATGATGATGATGATGATGATGATTTTACCCGTGCGGCCCAATTTATTTTTCCTTGGAGCAGTTCGGCCCTTCGCACTTTACGAGTTGTGCAGGCCTGCTATAGAGGATGAAAATGTTACAGTAATGCACCCACAAACGCCTTTACTAAGTATCTTAAAGATATTGCATAAACTACTATTACAAAAATCAATGTTTAAATATCACTTTGCTTGTAGGACACCCAGAAGTCATCCTTCTACTACAAAAAAAATGAAATGGCTCCCATACAGGTTACTTTCAAGGTATCATCCACTCCTGACAATGAGCAGTCACGCTGAGAAAGCAGTGTAAATAGAAGTGAAGTTGCGGGTGGGAAATTTGTAGAAAAACAGAATGACACTGTTACTTACACAGAAATGCACCAGAGGCAACCCTGTTGTTTCATACTCCCAACAAAGGCTTTTAATAAAGATCACAGTCACACAGTTTATGTGGTTTTCCTGTAAATCCAGTTTTCTGATATGCCATTTCAACAACAGATTGGAACCACTTCTGTGTCCAATAAACAGAATCATTCTAAAACCAGATTCCTCTCTGGCCTGTCAAACTCAACTGCAACCCAGAGTGTTCAATAAACAGCCAAGCAATTACTTAATCATTTTCCAGGACTACAATCACTTCAATATCCACTCTAAACTATTCCCAGTTGACTGTCGACAATAGAGCCATTGATTTCTTTGGTTTGTCTACAGATGGCAGCGGCTTAAAATCTAGAGTGGGCCAGGTCAGGAAAACATTGTATCATGGATAAAGAGATGTTTAAAAATAAAAGCAATGATGCCTTGTAAAGCCACAGGAGGGGTAGGGGGGGGGGGGGGGGGGTGGAATTAGGATGGAAGTGCAATATGTATTTTCAAGATGATATAAAACACATCTGGGTTCAAAATACTTCTTATAGTACAATGCTTTGCATAGAAGTAAGTCATGCTGATATATACTCAGTGGTACACAGCTCATATTAGTCCAATCTTAATAGTTTGGTCTCTCCTCTCTTACTAAGGTATCCCATTTGTGACTTAGAACTTCATCCTTTTTAGAATATGCCCTTATTTATGGGGTAGACAACCTTATAGGACACCAGTAAGGTAGGTATATGGAGGTTTTTTGCAATTTGCACCCGAAAATTCCTGAAATATCATGGAGACATAGCACTGTCATTAACCCTAACTAATTAAGCACAAATCTGTGAAATGCATCAATTTAATGGCCTTCTAATTTACTCTCGAAATTCAGGGTAGAGTTACAAAATTACTTATAGCAATTTGTATCTCTGGTTCAAGATGATAATACTATCCACAATTCATGGGAGTTCAATTTATATAAATATCTATAATAAATGGATAGCACCAGGTCATTACATACATTTCATATGCGATAAGTGGATGCCTCAGTTTTGGGACACCTTTATAATTGTTTTAAAAAAATCTATATATATGTCAAGAATAGAGCAGTTGGCACTCCTATATGTAAACTGTTATTTGTAGGTGCATGTCCCATAGGGATAAAATAGATATAATTATACATTACAGTGCCGAAGTTTGGTAAGTAAGAGACAGCACACCGAAGTAGTAGTCAACACAGTTGTATTGGTAAACAGTGGTACATCTTAGTCCAACGTTTCAAAATATGATCAAATTAAACAAAAGGGAAGTTTATTTCTATTTACAAGGGGTAACCCTCTCGCACTACCACCGTAAGAAACGCCTGCCATGAGGATTTAGGATAAAAAAAACAGCCCACCATTGGGAGAAATGATCCCGACTTTTGCAAGAAATGGATCGCTATTCTGAATAAATGGTAGTTTGACCTCACTATCCTTGTGATAGAACAATCTAGAAAGGAATGGAATAAAATTAAAAAAGAGATTGAGATCATATATAACAAACATGGGGAGATGTTAACTGCAGATACGACAACAAACTGAACAGGCAAAATACAGACAGCAATATATGGATACCCAGATAAACTGGTGAAATACAAAAGAGAGAAGTTGAAGCAGGTGACCGCAGATTACAAAGATCAACGGGTCTACCGATGGATATTGGGGATGGGAGACATTACGAAAGGGAGACCATGAGGAAAAAGATACTAGTCACGTTCCATTCGGGCAGCAATTACGGGCGCAGCATATAACCCGAGCGACACAGACCAGTCAGACGTCTAAAAGAGAACACCTGCGGAAACTTTTTTAGGAGTGGGCAACACAAGTCATCCAAAAGCCCCTCTCCCCGACCCCGATGTCGGCGAAAGATCAGGAGAGGTGGCAGGAAATCGAAGGTTCCTACCCACCGAATCCAAGAAAGAGAGGGGAGACAGAGACCTTCTGAAGAGACGGCAATATATAACATCTCTAACCATACACTCAACATCAGAAATGGGGTCCTCCAGAAAGGATTATCCTTCATTCCGACACACACCCAAGACCCATTTAACTGGGAAGTAGATCCCTTTAAGCTAAACCGCCAGCTGTGACTTAAAGATTTCTGCAAGAGACCATTGCAGGAGTCAACCAGTTGCTCTGAGGTAGACAACAAGTGAGAGAGAGTTCAAGTCCAAAAGTTCATTTGACATTTGGTCATTAACCACACCAGATAGGTCGCTATAAAACAACAGATAGGTTGCTATAAAACGAGCTTCTGCAACTTATCAAAGGAAGAAAAATGTGCCTTGAATACACTACAGGAGAATAAAAAGATAGTGATAAGGGCAGCAGGTAAGGGTGGCAGAATAGTTGTTATGTCGTATGCCTATTACAAGGAAGGCATTTTAAAACAACTCGGTTTGAATCACCAGTATAAGCGTCTACCGTCTGACCCTTCCACTCCCTATAAGAAGGAGATCGATTCCATCATACAGTTGGGGATTAACAACTTCTGGATATCGGAGGACACTGGGGCATTTCTCACTTAGCCGTACCCCATTATACCAGTCATGTACACTCTCCCGAAGATCGACAAATCTCCAACCAAACAACCAGGCAGACCGATCATTTCATCAAGAGGTTTGCTGTGTCATCCACTATGTGGACTTCTACCTGCAGCCGATGGTGATGCAAATGGCCTCTTATGTCAAAGATACCACAGACTTTATCAATAAATTAGACACTATAACCATCCAGACAGCTGAAATCACCCTCATGACCATGGATGTCACGAGCCTTTATACCAACATTCCTCATAAAGATGGGATGGAGGCCATCCGGGCGGATTTCAGTAACTTTACTGGACACAAGGGACCACCTCCAGAATTTATACTACTCCTCATAGATGTGATATTACACGAAAACTTCTTTAAATTCAAAGGGAGTTTTTATTTACAGTTTATGGGCATGGCCATGGGCTCGAATATGGCACCCTCCTATGCCAATCTCTTTATGAATTCTTACGAACAGAACCACCTCCTTAATGATGCCCCGTTCTCAGAGCATATCTTGCATTATATGTAGTACACCGATTATGTGTTCCTGGTTCAGAAACGGAACTTTTGGCATTTCTCTCTCATTTGAACAACATCCCTTGCTCCATACGCTTTACGGTGTGCTATAGTAAGTTACAGGTTTCATTCCTGGACACAGTTGTGTACAAAGATAAAGAGAAATTATCAACCAGGATTTGTAAAAAAACGACGGACAAGAATTTACTACTATATGCCATTAGCTATCACCCACCACCATTGAAAAGGGGACTCAGGCACGGAGAATCACCAGTGACCCAAAGGAAATGGATGGCGCACTGGCAAATATGGCGACATGCTTCCTAGATAGGGGCTAAATGAAGACTGGGGTGTTTTCTTTAACATCCATGTCTGAATACTAACGTATAATATGGTTCTGTTTAGGATAATTGGATGTGGGGGTATATTATCATGCTGCTACATAAATGTGTATACAATGTCCTCAGTAATGGGTAGCCTGACCAGTCACTGTTTGTGTAACACCAGTCTATGGGGCCTATGCAGTAAGCGTTCATAAGCCACTTATCGAGCACTTATCGCCCAAAATGCCTACTGCTATTCAGTAAGCCTCGATAAGTGCGTGATAAAGGCCTGAATCGCCCCAAAAATTTTGTTCAAAAACAAATCTCTGAGGGAGCGCTTATTGCCGCTTTTCAGAATGTTCATAAACTCGTGCAATTCTAGTAGCCGCGAGTAGGTTATTGTGGCCTATCGCGGCTCTAGAATGGCGATTTTATCCCCAAATCCAAACGCCAGAAAAAGTTGGCGGAAGGGTGGGGCGAAGCGGCGATAAGCAGCATGACGGGACTTGGAAAAAATCAGGCCTTTTTCCTGCATCAGATTGATGCCGGGGTCTCCGGAGCTGATATCCACTAATATTACAACTGGAAAACGTTTGCATGAATCCCATGCAATAACAAGGCATTTACAGACCCAATTCGTTACCTTAGCGGCTAACCGCTAAGGCAATGAAAGGGTTAACTACACGTGCCAGGCTTATTGTGGGTAGCGGGGGTGGGTGAAGGGGGTATTTGGCCCTTGGTGGGTGTTTAGGCCTTGCGGGGGGGTTGCGAATGGAGTTAACCCCTTCATCACCATAGTGGTTAATACCGCTAAGGTAATGAAGGGGATAACCCCTCCCGCTACCCCCACAAGGCCTAAACAACCATCCTTGGGGCTAATACCCCCTTCACCCACCCCCGCTACCCACAATAAACACTAACACACACAACAGGCCCACTACCTACATCCTAGGCCCCCAATAAACATTACAATATCTAATACACCACCCACCCCTGTGCCCCCCCCGCCATAAAACCATTATTTATTTATTTTACACTCACAATTAATACCCCAGGCCGGTGGGGGTCCCCGGGTGGTCCCAACGGGTGTCCGGAGGCCTCACAGGACACCCCGGGAGGTACCCATGGGTGTCTTGGGGCCTCCGGGTGTTCCCCGCTGGTGTCTGGGGGTCCCAGGGTCATCCACACGGGTGTCTGGGGGTCCACGGGTTGTTCCCACGGTTGTCTAGGGAGCCCTCGGGTGGTCTCCGTGGGTCCCCGGGCCCCTACAGCTGGCCCCCGTGGGTCCTCAGGTTGTACCCATGGGCATTCGGGGTCCTAGGGTGGTTCCCACGGGGTCCTGGAGGCCATCGGGTGCTTCCATGGGTGTCTGGGGGGCTCTCGGGTTGTCCCCTCTGGTCCCTGGGGCCCCCACAGCTGTGGCATCCGGGGGTCTTCGGGTGGGCCCTGTGGGCGTCCGGGGATCCTTGGGTGGGCCCCGTGGGTCGCTGCAGGCCTGCGGTAACAATCCTGTATTTAAAAAAAATAAACATGGCCTACATTTAAATCAAAACACCTCCCCACCCCCCAAAAACATGCAGTACAGTAATGGGCTAAATAACTATTATCCAGATATGGGTAATAGATTATTTGCCCATTATTAAACACAACATTAGCTAGCATACGTCATTAGCGTCCTCGTCAGGATCCTGGAGGTCCATGTCCTCCGTTGCCAGAAAAATACATAGCAAAATACATTCTAATGTCACCTAGCCCTTAATCACCTTAGTTGTTAATAATCGCTAAAGTAATTAAGGGGTTAACCCACCCTGCCCCGCTACCCATCCGGGAGGCCTAACCACCCTCCCCGTATCCACTATACCCACCCTCTACCTATTGATTGTTATAGTGGTACATCATACCCATATAATAATATGGGCATGATAAGCCACTATAGCACTCAATGTGCACCCTAATCACAATACATTAATGCACAAAAGACACAATAATAAAACATTTCAAAACACCTACATACACAAATTCAATAAATTAAAACACTAGCCAACAAATGCAATTAATACAAGCACTAAACAACACAACAATTAATTCCACCATTAACCAACAAAGCAATTAATGAATAAAACAACTCGTCAACGCAACCATTAAAAGCATTACCCATCACAAGACATCATTAATTAAAAAAGAAAATCAATCACAAGAAAAATTAAAAAATAAGGCAGCAAAACGACAAACAATTACATTCCCAGAATAACACACACAGAAATAAATCACACTCAATACAAAGAAAGAAAATAAAAACAAATTATTGGCCTAATAATGTATTGATCTTTCCCCTAAATGGGTACAGATTAATACATTATCAGTCAATGTGCAATGAAAAAATAAAAAATAAATCATATCCAATTGAAAACCTGTAAAAAAAAAAATACATTTACATACATTCAATATTTTACTTACCTTTAGAAGTGTCGGCCCTCCGACTCCTGGGGAAGCAGGAAACTCATGTATCACGAAGGCCTGAAACTGCATCCGATGCCATCCGCCATGAAGATTCAGATCAGGTACCCCAATTCTTCTCTCTTTTATCTTCAATCACCTTCTTCTATCTTCTTCTGTAATTATTTCTTTATTTTCTATGTCTTCTGTCTTCATCTGTCAATCCAAAAAACCCCATGGTAGATCCACAACACGATGTTGTCTCGTCGGCTTCTTCGGCTCAAATGAGGCGTCACGGCCTTAAATATGGCTTGTGATGTCACATTGGGGCGGGAACTCGTTCAACAGCCATCTAATTGGCTGTTAAAACTATGTATCCTTTTTTTTTTTTTAGATGACGTCATTTAAAGGGAATGATTCCAGCTATCAGAATGGCTGTGCTTCATTTCCCTTTAACATGCTGTCACTAAATCCAAGATGGCCACTGTCACATGGTATTTCAGCCAATCATATTGTGGGAACTAATTCCCCAATCTGATTTGTTTTTGTACACCATGTGAAAGAGTCATTTTAGGTCAAGTACAGCGCGGCTAAGCGTAATCTAAAGCTTAACCGCTTTGCTTCTCATTTTTTTTTCTCGCCGGAATTGGCCGCGCGGCAGCTGCATCTCACGGCCGCGTGCGGCCGGTTCTCCAATCAGCGCCTAATGGCGCTGAACAATAGAAGTGCCTGCGGCGCCAGAAAAATAAAACGTCTGCGTCTGCACGGGGTTTTAAATTACCCGCGGTGCAGGCCGCCTCAGAGTAAGTTTAGCCACAGCTGTATGTCACGTCACCCAAAGGGAGTAGTACATGGTGTACAACAACCAATCAGATTGGTGAATTTGTTCCCACGATCTGATTGGCTGAAATACCATGTGACGCCGGCCATGTTGGAATTAGTGACTGGCATAATTCCCTTTAAATTACATCATTAATAAAAAAGGGCACATAGTTTTAACAGCCAATCAGATGGCTGTTTAACCAGTTCCCGCCCAAATGTGATGTCACAAGCCATATTTAAGGCCATGACGCCTTATTTGAGCCCAAGAAGACGACGAGACAACATCGTGTTGTGGATCTACCATGGGTTTTTTTGGATTGACAGATGAAGACAGAAGATATAGAAAATAAAGAAATAATTACAGAAGTAGATAGAAAAAAGTGATTGAAGATAAAAGAAAGTAGAATTGGGGTACCTTCGCGGTACATGAGCTTCCTGCTTCCCCGGGAGTCAGAGGGCCAACGCTTCTAAAGGTAAGTAAAATATTGAATGTATGTAAATGTATTTTTTTACACAGGTTTTCGATTGGATATGATTTTTTTTTTTTTCATTGCACATTGACTGATAATGTATTAATTTGTACCCCTTTAGGGTACAGATCAATACATTATTAGGCCAATAATTTGTTTTTATTTTCTTGCTTTGTATTGAGTGTGATTTTTTCTATGTGTGTTTATTATGTGAATGCAATTGTTTGTCATTTTGCTGCCTTATTTGTAATTTTTCTTGCGATTGATTTTCTTTTTTTAAATAATGATGTCTTGTGTTGGGTAATCCTTTTAATGGTTGTGGTGCAGAGTTGTTTTATTAATGAATTGCTTTGTTGTTTAGTGGTTGAATTAATGCCTTGTTGTTTAGCCGAGTTGTTTTATTAATGAATTGCTTTGTTGGTTAATGGTGGAATTAATTATTGTGTTGGTTAGTGCTTGTATTAATGGCATTTGTTGGCTAGTGTTTTAATTTATTGAATTGGTGTGTTTAGATGTTTTGGAATGTTTTATTATTGTGTATTTTGTGCATTAATGTATTGTGATTAGGGTGCACATTGAGTGCTATAGTGGCTTATCATGCCCATATTATTATATGGGTATGATGTACCACTATGACAATCATTGGGTATAGGGTGGTATAGTGGGTCCGGGGAGGGTGGTTATGCCTCCCGGGTGGGTAGCGGGGCAGGGTGGGTTAACCCCTTAATTACTATAGCAGTTGATAACCACTAAGGGGATTAAGGGGCTAGGTGACATTAGAATGTATTTTGCTATTTATTTTTCTGTCAACGGAGAACATGGACCTCCAGGATCCTGACGAGGACGCCCTTCCTTTTACAGGGATAAGTAGAAAGGTTTTATTTACTTTATGCTGGCTAATGTTGTGTTTAATAATGGGCAAATAATCTATTATCCATATCTGGATAATAGTTATATAGCCCAATACTGTACTGCATGTGTTTGGAAGGGGGGGGTTGTATTGATTTATATGTAGGCCATGTTTATTTTTTTTTAAATACAGGACTGGTACTGCAGGCCTGCGGGGACCCATGGGGATCACCCAAGGACCCCCGGACGCCAACGGGGCCCATCTGAGGACCCCAGACACCCACGGTACCACCTGAGGACCCATATAGGACACCCGCGGGGAAGAACCAGGGCCCCACAGCTGTGGGGGAACTATGGGGACCACCCGAGGGTCCCACAGACACTTGTTGGAACCACCCAAGGGCCCCCAGACCCCAATAGGAACCACCCGAGGGGTCCGCAGACAACCGTGGGAACCACCCGAGGGCCCCCAGACACCGTGGGGGTGACCCGGGACCCACAGACACCCGTGGCATCATTGGGGCCCGCAGGGACCACTGGAGGCCACAGAGCCTAGCGGGGACCACCCGGCGGCCCCTAGACACCCGTGGGTACCACCCAGGGTGCACTATGGGGCCTGCGGGCACCCGTTGGGACCACCCTGGGACCCCCGCCGGCCCGGGGTATTAATTTTGTGTGTAAAATAAATAAATCATGGTTTTATGGGGGGGGCACAGGGGGTGAGTTGTGTATTGGTGCTTACTAAATATTTTTACATTTAATTTTTATTACTAGTGTAGATGAGCAGGGGGTCTCCAGAGCAGAACCGCATTGGTTTGAGTTTCTGGTACCCCCTACTTCCCAAGGTACAGGTCCCGTTATGGGGTGCCGGTTTCTCCTATGCATTGAAATGTCCCGGTCACGTGACCGTGCATAGGATATACCGGCATCCCATAATGGGGCCTGTATCTCGGGAAGCAGGGGGTCCCTGGACCTGAAATCAATGTGGTTCTGCTCCTGAGACCCCCTGCTCATCTACACTAGGAATAAAATGTATATTACAATACATACATTTCGGGCGACATTTTCGCTGGTAGAGGCGGTTCTCTCTGAGCAGCTCTCACTGCTGCAGGAAGGAATCGCCGGGTTAGGCCTTTTCAGAGGGTCGATCCTATCGCCGGCAGCAACTCACCCGTTTTGTGAATTTTGCTATCACAGGTAATCGACGCTTTCTGAATAGCATGATAGCAATGCTCAAAAAAACGGCGATTTAAATGGCCCGGTGATATTTTTTTTATGAACGCTTACTGCAAAGGCCCCTATGTCTTTTCAGTATTGTGCTGATCTTTTTTACACAGTACATACACCCACAGATATGATTGTGCAGATCAGGAATTGTATACCTAGTGTTGGCAAATTAATGTATATGCTGAAACTGCCTTCCATGCCAAGCAGTCTTGATTCATCCTACCTATAGCACATCACTTCCTTACATGTCCCCTACACGCCCCCCAATCACTTACTCCCCCCTGGTGAATATCGCAGCCGCGATCAGTCATCTTGCTTGTTGCCATTTGATATTCACTACACCGAGTGGTGCGCATGCGTCCTGCTTTCCAGCTTACCAATGACGCTTTACAGTGCCTTGCCTGGGTGGTCACTAGGGCCGCTTTGCCGCTTAGTGATGCATGCACACGTGATGACATCATTACAAATGAAGGTTCTTATGTAAAAGCATCCAGCACATGACACTATGACTAAGTTAAAAAATTAACAACCTGTTGGTGGCAATTGCCTTCACCTGGGTGTGTGTATATATATATATATATATATATATGTGGTGTTACTGTCACTTCTCCCTTGCATCTCCCTCAGGAAGGTTCTGTGTTTAGCACCGGAACGTTGGACTTAGATGTACCATTTTTCACCATTAGAACTGTGTTGACTACTACTTCTGTGTGCTGTCTCTTACTTACCAGACTTCGGAAAGGCTACTTTCTTTTGGTCTATAATTCACTCAGTAAGCCTGTACCAGCTCTGCACTTACTGCCAGATTGGCCCTGAAAGCCACTACATTGCAACACATGGCTAATTTGAATATTTGAAATACAGTACTGTACTGGGATAGCTGCCCAATGGCACAAACCAATACAACAAAACAATCAATAGCTAAGAGAAAAAGCAATACCAGGAGTGTTTTATAAGCGAGCATACTTCTAGAACCAAAATACAGAAGCGCTTGTAATTAGGGTTACCGATGGCTCCATGTCACTGAGGATGGGCTGAGCCAATTTTAATCATTAGAGTTTATTGGATTTCAGGGACTCAAAGCCCTATCTGCTCAGAGGGAAGGGAAAAAGCTGCTTATTTACTGCAATTACCTGTACGTGCTTCCGCCATCAGCCCCAATGCATGAGATTCTATCAGTATTCTTTTGTGGGATTTGAAACACATATACCTCCATTTCTAAAAAGTCTTTTGAAATAAAGGAAGGGGGAGGGGGATCAAAAAGAAGCCTACTAATTGTATTAGGGATATGGTCTCCTTCATTTAAAGCAGCAGTTCCCCTTTATTTAGTTATAAAAATGTTTGACCAGGAAGTAATACATTGAGAGTTACCTCTCATTTTCAAGTGTGTCCTGGGCATAGAGATATGATGACAAATAGTACATGGTTACAAATACACAGTTCAATAAGTGAACAGGGTAAACAAGTACAATACATTGCATGCACAGTTAGAGATAATATGTTATAGGCGTATGTAACAGTTACAGACCAGATTAAAATGTGAGACAGCTTTAGTTTTGAAAGAACTTAGACTGGTGGTGGCTATGAGAGTCTCTGATAGATTGTTCCAGTTGTGGGGTGCACGGTAAGAGAAGGAGGTGTGGCCGGATATTTTGCTGAACCTTGGGACCATGAACAGTCTTCTGGAGTCAGACCTCTGATGGTAAGTGCTGCGTGAGGTAGGTGTGAGGAGCTTGTTCAGATATACGGTTTTCTTGCCCAGAAAGTATTTGAAGGCAAGATAGGAAAGATTATAACTTTTATCCTAGACTCAAGTGATGACCAATCTAGTTCTTTGAGCATTTCGCAGTGATGTGTGTTGTAGTTGCATTGGTGGACAAAGCAGTATTTTTATTATTATTATATTATTTATTACTAGCTTTTGTACCCGGGGAATGTAATATTGGATACATGTCCCCGCCACTCCCCTCCCCCCCTGCTGCCGGCACGTCTCCTTGGGCCCACCCCTCCCTCCCACTGCTGGATGTAGTGCGGGGTGAGATTTGTTTCTGTCTGTGTGTGTGTGTGTCTGTGCGTATATGTGTGTGTGTCTCCCCCCGCTGCTGGAACATGTCCCCGCCCCCCCTCCCCCCCTCCTGCTGGCGTCACATCTCGCGCGCTGCTGTGGCACGTCCCCTCGCTGGCGGCACATCTCCCCCCCCTCCCTGTTGGTACATCTCCCCTCGCTGACGGCACTTTTTCCCAACCCCTCTCCCCCCGCTGGAACATCTCCACCACCCCCCCCCCGCTGGAACATCTCCCCCACACATCTCACATCACATACACCAGTGATTCCAAACCTTTTTTGTTTGGAGGAACCCTTTAAATATTTCGTTAAATTTTGGGGAACCCCTATATGGAGGACACATGTTCAACAGCAGTAAATCACAAAATAGACGTGTAAAGCAGTAGGGGTAATAAATAATAACTCATACTTTTGAATAAAGAATGTGTATATATTTTGTAATGATTTTGTTTTAAACCACCCCCCCTGCATCTCACATCACCCACCACGGATCGATGTCTCTATCTCTCTAATTTCCCTTTCTCCCTCCTCTCTCCTCTCCCTCACTCTCCTCACACACACAGATCACACGTTACACACACGTGACACACACGTGACACACACACACACACACACAAACACGTGACACACACACACACACACAGTCACACACACACACAGTCACACACACACACACACACACACACACACACACACACACACACACACACACACACACACACACACACACACACACACACACACACACACACACTGTGACACACACACACTGTGACACACACACACAAACACACACACACACACACACACACACACACTGTGACACACACACACACACACACACACTGTGACACACACTCAGTGACACACACACACACACACAGTGACACACACACAGTGACACACACACACACTGTGACACACACACACACACACACACTGACACACACACACACACACACACTGTGACACACACTGTGACAAACACACACACACACACACACTGTGACACACACACACTGTGACACACACACACACACACACACAAACAAACAACAGTTATAGAAGAAGCAGCCTCTCCCCCCTCCCCTCCCTTCGCTGACATGCAAAGATTACAGAAGCAGCAGCCTGTACTGCCGATACCACCGATCCCCCTCACCCCAACCCCCCTCGTAGCTCACAGACCTCAGGTAACAGGAGGCTTGAGTCAGCGAGGACTGCAGCATGCTCCTAGGAGAGGGGAGGGGGGGGAAGGGGAAGAGGGGAGAGCCAGGGGCAGCAGTGTGTGCGGGCGGCCAGGCGGAACCCCTGGGACTGCTCTGAGGAGCCCTGGCTGAGAATGACTGACACACACACAGAGCCCCATCAAGGCAAGGACACGCCCCCTCCCTTAGTAGCCATGCCCCGTCCCTTATTAGCCACGCCCCCGCCACCTGCTCTGGCTCTGACATTACTGCTGTCCACCCGAGTGAAACTAAGAATGTCCATAATTTGGGAGGTGAGTGACATTGGAAGCTCAAAATAGTTGCGTTCACCTACAAATCCGCCGCAGAATGTACAGTGAAAGTTTTGTTGTGCTATGTGGTGCCGTTTGTGAGATTTTGATGCTTCTGTCATACAAATAAACGGAAAACAGGAATCCAACTTAGAATTATAGTATAGATTATATTTGGTATTTTTGAACCTGCTATTTTCAGATCATGGCTCCAGAGATACTTTCCGGTAAAAGTAGAATGTTGTTGTCCCCTCCGAGGAACACCACATAGCATTTTAAATCACCATCATGAAGCGTGCCAATAGGAAGCCGCAACGTCATCTGCTGGCGGCTTCAAATTGAGCCCCGTGACGCAAGGCATTTAAATACCAGACGAAATGGGAGGTAAGTTTTTTGGTTAATATCTCAGGAACAAGGAGGCCACCGGAGCTGAAAATAGCGTGGTTCAACTGTGGAGGAAACCCTGATTACCCTCCTGGTAAAAACTGTGGGTCTTGTAGGGGACACTGCGGATTTTAGCAGATTTCAACCATTTTTCATTTTAAATTGGTATGAAGCAGGGGACTTTAGTATTTTAGCTCAGGAGACCCCACTACTTCCTGATATACATACATCTGAAGGTACTGCCAGTCCCTATGTTGAATTTTAGATCCCGTATCAAACAGGCCAACAGGAAGCAGTGCCATGGGCGATTTAAATCATCATATTCTTCAACCAGCAAGGGATGCTACAAGTAGCACCTGTGGAGGTCTGTATCTCAGAAAGCAGGGTTCCCCAGAGCTGAAATGAATGTGGTTCAGCTCCAGATACCCCATGTTTCATACATAACAGGGAAGAAAACATCTATTAGTGTTTAGACAGTTTCAATGTCATATTGTTGCTCTGTGTAATAGAGCATTGGTAGGCAACTTGATATACTTCAAGGGCCAAACATACAGACTTTGTGCTGTCAAAAGAGCCGCCACATTACATATATACACATATACACATTGTAAGAGACGTGTTCAGAGGTACGCAATGGAGTCTGTTTTAAGGTGAAATTAAAATAAGGCTTTATTGTGCCTGTTGCTTTAAACACAGCAGTACAAAGAAGAAGAAGCAGGCACACGGTCTTACTCAAAAGGAGGTTTAATATGCCATAAAGTCCAACGTTTCGGCAGTCAAATACTGCCTTTCTCAAGGTGAAGGCTACTAAACACATGAAAACAGTCAAAATATATACCACCCCCCCTGATACTCACCCCTCCCCATTCTGCCACATAACCAGGATGTCTAAATCGATGGCAATTCAGCATAGAGCTGTCTTGGAGGACTGCAACCACAGCCACACCTCTCCCCAGACTGAACACTCCCCCATGATGACGTCAGCGTGACCCAGCCGTCAGGGGGGGGGGGGTATTGATATTGAGTGCGTGTCTCATCCTCTGTCTATGCTTTAAACACAGCAAACATGTAAATCAGCAAACAAAATCCGCTCCATTCTGGAATATATATACACTTGTGATCCAGTTCTCTTTAAATGTGTGGTTAGCCAAGCGATTCACCAGCCAAAGTCATAGAGACATTTATATATATATAGATAGACATAGATAAGTCTTATAAGAAAAGTCTTATCTGTTAGCTGGGTTGCTGTAGGGGAAGCTTCTCTGCTCTCTTGGATCCGCAGCAATGGTCAGGCTCCAAGTTTAGAATCTTGTCCCCTTTGTCTTGTTGTCAGCTTGCCGCTCAAGACATCTGTCCTTCCTTGGTTCAGCCCAGTTGTGGACTAAGGAATCTCCCTTCCTGTCTCAGAGTCAGGCTTTTTCTACACCTGTAATCAGCCGGGTGGTGTTAGTTAATTGCCTACCAGCAGTTAACCATCACACTGCTGGATTAGAGGCACATTTGTGAACAGTGGTAAGTCCCCTGTTACACACATATATACACATATATAAACAGCTCAACTCCATTATAGCGCGATCCGCTACAACGCAGAGCCGCTATAACTCGGGGTGAGTGTGGCTCCCGTTTAAACTAAATAAATAAATATATTTATATTTTTTTGCAAACTTTAAAAACACGTGCACACGCACGCACGCACACATACAGACACTTTCCCTACCTGTTGATTGTGTGCAGCCTGACCAGAATTTCAACAATGGAGGTCGGGTGTTCCAAACCTCTCTCTCAGTCTTCTCTCTAATAGGCTGAGATACGTTTTCTGATTTCATCTGCTCAAGGTATGCTGGGAGTTGTAGTCCGGCTGCCTTTTTGCACAGGTTTAGACAGAAATATTTACAGCCCCAGCCGTCTAATAAATATTCTCCACATATCTCCCAGCTCCCTACTAACGCTTTCTGGAAGTTGATTAAGCAGGGAGAGGAGAGAGCTGCAGATGCCGGATAAGTCCTTGCAGAACCCATGATCGCAGATTTTCCACGATCCCGGTTATAACGCGGTCCCATTCTGTGGCCCCTGAGCACCGCGTTATAATGGGGTTCAGTTGTGTATATGTATGTATGTATGTATTGTGACAAACGCCCCTCTTTTGTAGTGCCGACGCCTGTCTGGGTTCTTCCCGACACAGTCTTCTAGGGTTATTTAATACAAAAACAGGATCATGCAAAGTATTAAGCTGCTTAACTCAGGCTTCTGCCTGCTTTATTTTCATCCAAGTAATGTACTGCAGCTTTAACATGTGAAGGTTAGAGGTACTCAGATACTTTCATTCAGCAGTTCACACATTTCAGTGTTACAGTATTTCCCACATTGTTATTTCAAGTAAAAAAGAAACCAAATGATATAAACAAAATCCTATCCCTTTCAGGGATCTAACTACACATAGAATCAGCCTCTAACTGCTGCTGGGCCAACTAACCTGGTTCCCCCAGTTTAAAACAATGCCCTCTCAATTAGGGTCACTAGATACAGCATAGTCCATTACAAACAGTAATACATCTTTGTTTGGCTTATCTGTTTTGTGGTGGGTACTCGGACCCAGGTGTCCGGCAAATCCGCTGGGACTGTGATACTTGGAGGGGCCGTCAACCCCGAAACTGGAAACAGGGGAGCAGCGATACCCCCAGCCTCTAGGCTCTAAGGAGAGAGAGTGAAATGCAAAACCTCTCTGCTCTAAATACCTGTGCATGTGATTAGAAGAGCAGGTGAGGGAGAACTAGAGCCATTGTAATCTGTGGTCTGGATTTTCCCATCCAGCTGCCTGAGTTAATGGGAAGCTGTGGAATGGATCATTTTTAACTATTCCTGCACTTTCTGCTCTAAAATGGGGCAGAAAGCTGCCTAACATCTTTGGACTATGTCACATATCCCCCTCCCCAGCTCACACCTACTGGGGTGAGCGGCCATGGACCTCACTGGGGTGAGCGTCCTACCTGAAATACTTGAGCTAACTCCTCAGTACAACATTAAGTATTCACATGATACGAATATGAACTTTTTCCATGGCAATTATGGACAATAGGTTTCGTCATAAGAGACTATACTTGGCAAACATTTTGTTGCTCTCTATTAGGGAACTATTTTGAAAAATAAGTGTCTAGCACACATTCTTACAACCCAGGATATGCTAAATATATTCACAAAACCAAACAATTTCTATTATCGTCCTGGGTTTTTCTACTGTAGAATATGAACCTCATTATATATTTACCAACCGAAAGGGCCATCAACCCTGTATATTAATTTGTAGTTTAGCTACATTTTCAACACAGAGAACCAATATAACACTGTAACATTGACAAAATGCTTATTCTAGAGGCCTAATATACCTTAACTACAATAGCTTATTTGCATAGTTAAGTGTCCGTGACATAGTCCACACGTGTAATAACAAAAAAATATCGGTCAATTCCCCAAACACATTTTTTTTCTTTTTCTTTGACTTCCAGTCCATTACATTTCCTGACTTTATTTCATAGGCTGCTGCAAACTGCAAATGACTGGACTGTTTCTTTAGCTTCTGACGGAACTCTGGGGCCGGATAGTCTTTGTCTTTATATTGTGGCCCAGAGTGGCGAGATCCGGAAAAATTCAAGGCCAGCGTTGACCTTCGTCGCTTTTGCTTTGCAACCTTTGAACCTTTATGGTACTTCTTACTGCCATGTATTTTCTCAAGACCATCACTCTCAGAGATTTGGGATTTCCCCTCTGGGGCAATTATATGGTACTTAGAAGATGAAGCACTGATTACCTTGATGGGGCGCTCACTAACTCCGGCTGTACCCTGGGGCATTTTACCTTTGCAGCTGGCAGGCATGTAGTGTTGGGCCTCTCTTTCCTGAGGCCTACATTTATTCAGGCGGAAGTACCGCTGGATAACCAGTGACGCATTTCTCAGGGTTTGATAGCGAATCCTGTTCTGTGTCATCCTAGTCAGAGACTGGATCTTTATAGTTGCTCCTTTCATAATGAGGAACCTGTTTCGTACCATGCGGGCACGGTAGAATGATTGAAGTACACAGGCTGCTTTATTCCGGCGATTAAACTGACGAATTTTCATCCCTCTGTAGGCAGCCTGTAGGATGATAGTTGCGGCGCGTTTACGCCGATAATTTTCTCTTTCCCTTCTTCCTTGGATAAGAGCTTTGCAGTGCTTCTGAATTATTCTAATGCTTTTCTCCTTTTTCAAAACGTTAAGTTCCTCCACGAGAGAATTCTGTTTTGTGCATACATGTCGCAATTCTGTTCTCAGAGCGTCCATTTCTTCCTGGTGCTGGCTCTGAGTGTGCATCAGTGCTTCCTGCACTTCTAACTTTTCCTGAGTCAACTGTTTCTTTACTTTTTCTGCTTGGTCAGTCAAATCTGAATTTTCCAATTTCAGAGTCTCATTTTCTTGCTTTACAGTCTCTTACTCACTTAGGGCAATCTCATGGGTTTGCTTCAACATTCCCAGCTCTGTGTTCAGACCGTGGCTCTCCAGGCGTAAGTGTTGCACCTCTGTGCTGAGCGCATGCACCTCTTGTAGAGCCTTCCCGTATTTCTGTTTTAGGATAGCAATCAATTTGTCAGACTTCCTCTGTTTTTCATCCATGGTGACAATTACGGTGTTGGCCTTTTCCAGACTAGTCGTCACCTCTTCCAGCTCACTCCGTAAGAGAGACTCTGTTTTCTTCAAAGCCTCGTGCTCTTGTAAAGCTGGAAGTATACACCTCTGTAACTCGGCATTCGCTTCTCGCTCCTTGTTCCAACATTCTCGCACCTTATTGTTAGATTCTTGCTCCTTCTTCCAACATTCTCGCTCCTTCACCAATCCCTGCCGCAGGACTTCATAATCATGGCGGGCAGCTTGGAGTGCAGAAACCAAAGCCTCTTTATCCTGGTTCAAGGATTCAGCTTCCCTTTGCTCCTCTTTTCCCTTTGCCACTGTTCCCGTGACAATTCTGCCGGTCACTCCGGTCTGCAGCACATCTCGGCGCCTTTCTGACGCATGTCCTGACAGCGCAGGTTCAAGTGGCTCGGTCACTTCCCCTGTGACTTGAGGAACAGTTTTCTTTTTCTTCTTTCTTTTTGCTTTATTAGCTCCAGAGATATCAGTGGTACTGGGCACACGCTCACTGGTATCAGCTTCCACATCTTGCTTGCACTCATAGGGCGTTGCTTGCTTTTGCAGCTGTTTGTCTTTGAAAATTTTGGGGCACACATCTTCCATGTGACCTACTTTATGACAGGCCCAGCATACTAAATTCATCTGTGGGTACGGCTCTCCTCCAGGGGCCACATACGAGTCATCATCATCATCATCATCATCGTATGGCCTGAAGGGACACTGTTTTTCATAATTATGTACATTACAAAACAAACATTTCACGTCGGCCATTTTAGAAGCCCGGCAGGGACAATTTGCTAGCTGCAATTTCACTCACTTCAACAACTTGCATACAGCACTTGCTAGCTGCAAATTCACTCACTTCAGCAAAAGGCATTAGCTTTACAAACAGCACTTGCTAGATGCAATTTTTTTTTTTTTCTTCAGCAAAACATTTTGGTTTTCTGTTTGGGTTCAGGGTGCTATTGCATCCACACTTCGCACATTCTCTGTGTATGCTAGAAGCACAACTGATATACACAGTGGGACAGACTTCACTCATAGCATCTGTACTTTAGTTCAGCTGGGCGGCCATTTTAAACCCCCGCATTTATTTGCAAACCCACAGACTTTTAGTGTCAACCCGCATTCTCCACCATATGTGACAAACGCCCCTCTTTTGTAGTGCCGACGCCTGTCTGGGTTCTTCCCGACACAGTCTTCTAGGGTTATTTAATACAAAAACAGGATCATGCAAAGTATTAAGCTGCTTAACTCAGGCTTCTGCCTGCTTTATTTTCATCCAAGTAATGTACTGCAGCTTTAACATGTGAAGGTTAGAGGTACTCAGATACTTTCATTCAGCAGTTCACACATTTCAGTGTTACAGTATTTCCCACATTGTTATTTCAAGTAAAAAAGAAACCAAATGATATAAACAAAATCCTATCCCTTTCAGGGATCTAACTACACATAGAATCAGCCTCTAACTGCTGCTGGGCCAACTAACCTGGTTCCCCCAGTTTAAAACAATGCCCTCTCAATTAGGGTCACTAGATACAGCATAGTCCATTACAAACAGTAATACATCTTTGTTTGGCTTATCTGTTTTGTGGTGGGTACTCGGACCCAGGTGTCCGGCAAATCCTCTGGGACTGTGATACTTGGAGGGGCCGTCAACCCCGAAACTGGAAACAGGGGAGCAGCGATACCCCCAGCCTCCAGGCTCTAAGGAGAGAGAGTGAAATGCAAAACCTCTCTGCTCTAAATACCTGTGCATGTGATTAGAAGAGCAGGTGAGGGAGAACTAGAGCCATTGTAATCTGTGGTCTGGATTTTCCCATCCAGCTGCCTGAGTTAATGGGAAGCTGTGGAATGGATCATTTTTAACTATTCCTGCACTTTCTGCTCTAAAATGGGGCAGAAAGCTGCCTAACATCTTTGGACTATGTCACAGTATGTATGTATGTATGTATGTATGTATGTATGTATGTATGTATGTATGTATGTATGTATGTATGTATATATATATATATATATATATATATATATATATATATATATATATATATATATATATATATAATGGTGTGAAAAAGAAAGTACACCCTCTTTAAATTCTATGTTTTACATAAGGATATAATAACAATCATCTGTTCCTTAGCAGGTCTAAAAATTAGGTAAATACAACCTCAGATGAACAACAACACATGACATATTACATGTGTCATGATTTATTTAGCAAAAAAAAGCCAAAATGGAGAAGCCATGTGTGAAAAACTAAGTACACCCTTATTGCTTCCATAGGAATTAAGATGCTAAGTAGCAGACAGTTGCTGCTAATCAAATGCCTTTGATTAATTGATCATCAGCAAGTGTGACCACCTCTATAAAAGCTGAAGTTTTAGCAGTTTGCAGGTCTGGAGGATTCAGGTGTGTTAACACAATGCCAAAGAGGAAAGACATCAGCAATGATCTTAGAGAAGCAATTGTTGCTGCCCATCAATCTGGGAAGGGTTATAAGGCCATTTCCAAACAATGTAAAGTCCATCATTCTACAGTGAGAAAGTGGAAAACATTCAAGACAGTTGCCAATCTTCCCAGGAGTGGACGTCGCAGCAAATTCACCTCAAGGTCAGACCGTGCAATGCTCAGAGAAATTGCAAAATACCCAAGTGTTACATCCACAACGATGTGAGAGACTGATAAAGTCATACAGAAAATGATTACTTCAAGTTATTGCTGCTAAAGGTGGTTCTACAAGCTATTGAATCATAAGGTGTACTTAGTTTTGCACACATGGCTTCTCTATTTTGGCTTTATTTTTGTTTAATAAATCATGACACGGTGTAATATGTCATGTGTTGTTGTTCATCTGAGGTTGTATTTAACTAATTTTCTAATTTTAAGACCTGCTAAGGAACATATGATTGTTATGATGTCCTGATATGTAAAACCATAGAATTCAAAGAGGGTGTACGTTCTTTTTCACACAACTGTTGTGTATGTATATATGTATATATGTATATATAGATATCTATAGATATCTATATATATACTGTATATAGATATATAGATATCTATAGATATCTATAGATATCTATAGATATCTATTTATATATATATATATATATATATATATATATATATATATATATATATATATATATATATATATATAAAACATAATACTGAGTTAAGTTATGGTGAGTAAAAAAAGTGACAAAAACCCTCCACAGGAAAGCAAATATGCAAATATAGCTGTATGCTCATCTGCATGTCTTAGGCAGGTCTGCAACCCCGCCTTTCCCCATTATCACCCAGCATACAGCACTTCCACTGCAGCAAGGGATTCTGGGAAATGACATGCAAATGAGCACAGTGTCACATTTTGCCTCAATAACCATTTTTAACATGGTTCCCTATATATTTGCATATTTGCTTTCCTGTGGAGGGTTTTTGTCACTTTTTTTACTCACCATAACTTAACTCAGTATTATGGTTTAGCCTATCCCATAGCCTCTCTTGCTTTCCCAGTAAAATCAACCCCACACTGATGAGACCCATCAAGGTCGAAACAGCTGTCTGTGGGTGGTTTTCTGGGTATGCACCTTAACCCTGGCTGTGCTCAAAGCTGTGACTATGCAGCAAGCTTAAGCCTATAGGGAACCATGTTAAAAATGGTTATTGAGGCAAAAAGTGACACTGTGTGCTCATTTGCATGTCATTTCCCAGAATCCCTTGCTGCAGTGGAAGTGCTGTATGCTGGGTGATAATGGGGAAAGGCGGGGTTGCAGACCTGCCTAAGACATGCAGATGAGCATACAGCTATATTTGCATATATATATATATATATATATGTATATAGCAACTGCAAATATTCCTGTATATTCATTTGCATGTCTTAGACAGGTCTGCAACCCTGTCTTTCACCATTATCACTATATATATATATGTGTGTGTTTCCCCCACCGGATAGGAGATTCTGCCATTACAGTGTGTGTAGTGTATGCTACCTGTTGGTAAACAGGAGGGCCGAGTCATCCGCCGATGTTTGTGGGGACACAGGACAGGTTTCTGAGGTACATACCCCCCATGGTTCTCTAGCAGTGCAGCGCCTCCATCTGCCGTAGGTTCCAGATATATTGAGGCAATCTCCTACGATAGAAATGATCACTTCTCCCCCAAGTAAGATCACACACCAGGCAGGAGGTATATGAAACAGGAACAGTTTATTCTGTCAGCACTCCCAGTCACAGCAGGCTTCTGCCCAATGTGGTCTCTGGATCGGATATCCAGCTGTAGGATGGTCCCTGGACCTGCACTATGTGTCAAGGGCCCCCATAGCAGTCCTAGCTCTTCACTGCCCTCTAGCAGAAGCAGGGAAAGGTACACACTCACTCTCCCCTAAGGGGAAGAGGCACAGAGAAGGCCCAATGTTCAGGCAACTTGTGGTGTGACCTGCCTCTCTCGTGGGTAGAGGCACTCCTAAATTTGGGCAGCACTCCCCTTAAGTACAGCCAGGAGGAGGACGCCAAGTCTGACCCAGGATTGGGCAACCCAGGCCTGGTTCCACCTCCACCCCCTGTCACTCTAGGGCACTGCTGAGATTGGGGAATACCCATGATAAGTACTGGCAGGCCTGCTCTTACCAGGACTTACTGCCAGGGAGGGCAGCCTGGTAGCCAAGAATCAGTCCTGGCTACATAGTATGTATTTATGTATGTATGTGGTGCACAAGCAGAAGTGATGTTGCAGTTGTAGATAAGAGCTTCATCCCCATTCGTTCATCTGTTTAATGGATACTGTCCCACTCCTCTTCTTACTCTGGGAACTAGTTATTTGGATAGGAGAGGAGCGACAGTACAGTATTTATCAGTGCAGGAGAGGAGCGGGCAATACAGTATTTATCAACGCAGGAGAGGAGCGGGCAGTACTGTATTTATCAGCGCAGGAGAGGAGCGGGCAGTACTGTATTTATCAGCGCAGAAGAGGAGCGGGCAGTACTGTATTTATCAGTGCAGGAGAGGAGCCGGCAGTACTGTATTTATCAGCGCAGGAGAGGAGCGGGCAGTACTGTATTTATCAGCGCAGGAGAGGAGCGGGCAGTACTGTATTTATCGGTGCAGGAGAGGAGCGGGCAGTACTGTATTTATCAGTGCAGGAGAGGAGCGGGCAGTACTGTATTTACCAGTGCAGGAGAGGTGCGATCAGTAATGTATATATCAGCACAGGAGAGGAGCGGGCAGTATTGTATTTATCAGCACAGGAGAGGAGCGGGCAGTACTGTATTTATCAGCACAGGAAGGGAGCGGGCAGTACTGTATTTATCAGCACAGGAGAGGAGCGGGCAGTACTGTATTTATCAGCACAGGAAGGGAGCGGGCAGTACTGTATTTATCAGCACAGGAGAGGAGCGGGCAGTACGGTATTTATCAGCACAGGAGAGGAGCGGGCAGTACGGTATTTATCAGCACAGGAAGGGAGCGGGCAGTACTGTATTTATCAGCGCAGGAGAGGAGCGGGCCGTACTGTATTTATCAGCACAGGAAGGGAGCGGGCAGTACTGTATTTATCAGCACAGGAGAGGAGCGGGCAGTACTGTATTTATCAGCACAGGAGAGGAGCGGGCAGTACTGTATTTATCAGCATAGGACAGGAGCGGGCAGTACTGTATTTATCAGCACAGGAGAGGAGCGGGCAGTACTGTATTTATCAGCACAGGAGAGAAGCGGGCAGTACTGTATATATCAGTGCAAGAGAGGAGCAGGCAGTATAGTATTATCAGTGCAGGTGAGGAGCGGGCAGTACTGTATGTATCAGCACAGGAGAGGAGCGGGCAGTACTGTATTTATCAGCGCAGGAGAGAGCAGTACTGTATTTATCAGCGCAGGAGGGGAGCGGCAGTACTGTATTTATCAGCACAGGAGAGGAGCGGGCAGTACTGTATTTATCAGCGCAGGAGAGAGCAGTACTGTATTTATCAGCGCAGGAGAGGAGCGGGCAGTTCTGTATTTATCAGCACAGGAGAGGAGCGGGCAGTACTGTATGTATCAGCGCAGGAGAGGAGCGGACAGTACTGTATTTATCAGCGCAGGAGAGGAGCGGGGCAGTACTGTATTTATCAGGGCAGGAGAGGAGCGGGCAGTACTGTACTTATCAGCACAGGAGAGGAGCGGGCAGTACTGTATTTATAAGCGCATGAGAGGAGTGGGCAGTACTGTATTTATCAGTGCAGGAGAGGAGCGGGCAGTACACTATTTATCAGCGCTGGAGAGGAGCGGGCAGTACTGTACTTATCAGCACAGGAGAGGAGCGGGCAGTACTGTATTTATCAGCGCAGGAGAGGAGCGGGAAGTACTGTATTTATCAGTGCAGGAGAGGAGCGGGCAGTACTGTATTTATCGGCGCACTAGAGGAGCGGGCAGTAGTGTATTTATCAGGAGAGGAGCGGGCAATACTGTATTTATCAGCACAGGAGAGGAGCGGGCAGTACTGTATTTATCAGGAGAGGAGCGAGCAGTACTGTATTTATCAGCACAGGAGAGGAGCGGGCAGTACTGTATTTATCAGGAGAGGAGCGAGCAGTACTGTATTTATCAGCACAGGAGAGGAGCAGGCAGTACTGTATTTATCAGGAGAGGAGCGAGCAGTACTGTATTTATCAGGAGAGGAGCGAGCAGTACTGTATTTATCAGCACAGGAGAGGAGCGGGCAGTACTGTATTTATCAGCACAGGAGAGGAGCGGGCAGTACTGTATTTATCAGCGCAGGAGAGGAGCGGGCAGTACTGTATTTATCAGCGCAGGAGAGGAGCGGGCAGTACTGTATTTATCAGCGCAGAAGAGGAGCGGGCAGTACTGTATTTATCAGCGCAGGAGAGGAGCCGGCAGTACTGTATTTATCAGCGCAGGAGAGGAGCGGGCAGTACTGTATTTATCAGCGCAGGAGAGGAGCGGGCAGTACTGTATTTATCGGTGCAGGAGAGGAGCGGGCAGTACTGTATTTATCAGCGCAGGAGAGGAGCGGGCAGTACTGTATTTACCAGTGCAGGAGAGGTGCGATCAGTAATGTATATATCAGCACAGGAGAGGAGCGGGCAGTACTGTATTTATCAGCACAGGAGAGGAGCGGGCAGTACTGTATTTATCAGCACAGGAAGGGAGCGGGCAGTACTGTATTTATCAGCACAGGAGAGGAGCGGGCAGTACTGTATTTATCAGCACAGGAAGGGAGCGGGCAGTACTGTATTTATCAGCACAGGAGAGGAGCGGGCAGTACGGTATTTATCAGCACAGGAAGGGAGCGGGCAGTACTGTATTTATCAGCGCAGGAGAGGAGCGGGCAGTACTGTATTTATCAGCGCAGAAGAGGAGCGGGCAGTACTGTATTTATCAGCGCAGGAGAGGAGCCGGCAGTACTGTATTTATCAGCGCAGGAGAGGAGCGGGCAGTACTGTATTTATCAGCACAGGAAGGGAGCGGGCAGTACTGTATTTATCGGTGCAGGAGAGGAGCGGGCAGTACTGTATTTATCAGCGCAGGAGAGGAGCGGGCAGTACTGTATTTAACAGTGCAGGAGAGGTGCGATCAGTAATGTATATATCAGCACAGGAGAGGAGCGGGCAGTACTGTATTTATCAGCACAGGAGAGGAGCGGGCAGTACTGTATTTATCAGCACAGGAAGGGAGCGGGCAGTACTGTATTTATCAGCACAGGAGAGGAGCGGGCAGTACTGTATTTATCAGCACAGGAAGGGAGCGGGCAGTACTGTATTTATCAGCACAGGAGAGGAGCGGGCAGTACGGTATTTATCAGCACAGGAAGGGAGCGGGCAGTACTGTATTTATCAGCGCAGGAGAGGAGCGGGCAGTACTGTATTTATCAGCACAGGAAGGGAGCGGGCAGTACTGTATTTATCAGCACAGGAGAGGAGCGGGCAGTACTGTATTTATCAGCACAGGAGAGGAGCGGGCAGTACTGTATTTATCAGCACAGGACAGGAGCGGGCAGTACTGTATTTATCAGCACAGGAGAGGAGCGGGCAGTACTGTATTTATCAGCACAGGAGAGAAGCGGGCAGTACTGTATATATCAGTGCAAGAGAGGAGCAGGCAGTATAGTATTATCAGTGCAGGTGAGGAGCGGGCAGTACTGTATGTATCAGCACAGGAGAGGAGCGGGCAGTACTGTATTTATCAGCGCAGGAGAGGAGCGGGCAGTACTGTATTTATCAGCGCAGGAGAGAGCAGTACTGTATTTATCAGCGCAGGAGGGGAGCGGCAGTACTGTATTTATCAGCACAGGAGAGGAGCGGGCAGTACTGTATTTATCAGCGCAGGAGAGAGCAGTACTGTATTTATCAGCGCAGGAGAGGAGCGGGCAGTTCTGTATTTATCAGCACAGGAGAGGAGCGGGCAGTACTGTATGTATCAGTGCAGGAGAGGAGCGGGCAGTACTGTATTTATCAGCGCAGGAGAGGAGCGGACAGTACTGTATTTATCAGCGCAGGAGAGGAGCGGGGCAGTACTGTATTTATCAGCGCAGGAGAGGAGCGGACAGTACTGTATTTATCAGCGCAGGAAGGAGCGGACAGTACTGTATTTATCAGGGCAGGAGAGGAGCGGGCAGTACTGTACTTATCAGCACAGGAGAGGAGCGGGCAGTACTGTATTTATAAGCGCATGAGAGGAGTGGGCAGTACTGTATTTATCAGTGCAGGAGAGGAGCGGGCAGTACTCTATTTATCAGCGCAGGAGAGGAGCGGGCAGTACTGTACTTATCAGCACAGGAGAGGAGCGGGCAGTACTGTATTTATCAGCGCAGGAGAGGAGCGGGAAGTACTGTATTTATCAGTGCAGGAGAGGAGCGGGCAGTACTGTATTTATCGGCGCACTAGAGGAGCGGGCAGTAGTGTATTTATCAGGAGAGGAGCGGGCAATACTGTATTTATCAGCACAGGAGAGGAGCGGGCAGTACTGTATTTATCAGGAGAGGAGCGAGCAGTACTGTATTTATCAGCACAGGAGAGGAGCGGGCAGTACTGTATTTATCAGCACAGGAGAGGAGCGGGCAGTACTGTATTTATCAGCACAGGAGAGGAGCGGGCAGTACTGTATTTATCAACCCAGGAGAGGAGCGGGCAGTACTGTATTTATCAGCACAGGAAGGGAGCGGGCAGTACTATATTTATCAGTGCAGGAGAGGAGCGGGCAGTACTGTATTTATCAGGAGAGGAGCGAGCAGTACTGTATTTATCAGCACAGGAGAGGAGCGGGCAGTACTGTATTTATCAGCACAGGAGAGGAGCGGGCAGTACTGTATTTATCAGCACAGGAGAGGAGCGGGCAGTACTGTATTTATCAACCCAGGAGAGGAGCGGGCAGTACTGTATTTATCAGCACAGGAAGGGAGCGGGCAGTACTGTATTTATCAGTGCAGGAGAGGAGCGGGAACTACTGAAATTATCAGTGCAGGAGAGGAGCGGGTAGTACTGTATTTATCAGCGCAGGAGAGGAGCGGGCAGTACTGTATTTATCAGCACAGGAGAGGAGCGGGCAGTACTGTATTTATCAGCACAGGAGAGGAGCGGCAGTACTGTATTTATCAGCACAGGAGAGGAGCGGGCAGTACTGTATTTATCAGTTCAAGAGAGGAGCGGGCAGTACTGTATTTATCAGCGCAGGAGAGGAGCGGGCAGTACTGTATTTATCAGCACAGGAAGGGAGCGGGCAGTACTGTATTTATCAGCACAGGAAGGGATCAGGCAGTACTGTATTTATCAGCGCAGGAGAGGAGCGGGCAGTACTGTATTTATCAGCGCAGGAGAGGAGCGGGCAGTACTGTATTTATCAGCACAGGAAGGGAGCGGGCAGTACTGTATTTATCAGCACAGGAAGGGAGCGGGCAGTACTGTATTTATCAGCACAGGAAGGAATCGGGCAGTACTGTATTTATCAGCGCAGGAGAGGAGCGGGCAGTACTGTATCTGGGCAGGAGAGGAGCGGGCAGTACTGTATTTATCAGCACAGAAGAGGAGCGGGGCAGTACTGTATTTATCAGCGCAGGAGAGGAGCGGGCAGTACTGTATCTGGGCAGGAGAGGAGCGGGCAGTACTGTATTTATCAGCGCAGGAGAGGAGCGGGCAGTACTGTATTTATCAGTGCAGTAGAGGAGCGGGCAGTACAGTATTTATCAGCGCAGGAGAGGAGCGGGCAGTTCTGTATTTATCAGCACAGAAGAGAAGCGGGCAGTACTGTATTTATCAGCACAGGAGAGGAGCGGGCAGTACTGTATCAGCACAGGAGAGGAGCGGGCAGTACTGTATTTATCAGCGCAGGAGAGGAGCGGGCAGTACTGTATTTATCAGCACAGGAGAGGAGCGGGCAGTACTGTATTTATCAGCACAGAAGAGGAGCGGGCAGTACTGTATGTATCAGCACAGGAGAGGAGCGGGCAGTACTGTATCAGCACAGGAGAGGAGCGGGCAGTACTGTATTTATCAGCGCAGGAGAGGAGCGGGCAGTACTGTATTTATCAGCACAGGAAGGGAGCGGGCAGTACTATATTTATCAGTGCAGGAGAGGAGCGAGCATAACAGTATTTATCAGCGCAGGAGAGGAGCGGGCAGTACTGTATTTATCAGCACAGGAGAGGAGCGGGCAGTACTGTATCAGCACAGGAAGGGAGCGGGCAGTACAGTATTTATCAGCGCAGGAGAAGAGCGGGGCAGTACTGTATTAGCGCAGGAGAGGAGCGGACAATACTGTCTGTATTAGTACAGGAGAGGAGCGGGCAGTACTGTCTGTATTAGCACAGGAGAGGAGCGGGCAGTACTGTATTTACCAACCCAGGAGAGGAGCGGGCAGTACTGTATTTACCAACCCAGGAGAGGAGCGGGCAGTACTGTATTTATCAGTGCAGGAGAGGAGCGGGAACTACTGAAATTATCAGTGCAGGAGAGAAGCGGGTAGTACTGTATTTATCAGCGCAGGAGAGGAGCGGGCAGTACTGTATTTATCAGCACAGGAAGGGAGCGGGCAGTACTGTATTTATCAGCGCAGGAGAGGAGCGGGCAGTACTGTATTTATCAGCACAGGAAGGGAGCGGGCAGTACTGTATTTATCAGCACAGGAAGGGAGCGGGCAGTACTGTATTTAACAGCGCAGGAGAGGAGCGGGCAGTACTGTATTTATCAGCGCAGGAGAGGAGTGGGTAGTACTGTATTTATCAGCACAGGAAGGGAGCAGGCAGTACTGTATTTATCAGCGCAGGAGAGGAGCGGGCAGTACTGTATTTATCAGCACAGAAGAGGAGCGGGGCAGTACTGTATTTATCAGCGCAGGAGAGGAGCGGGCAGTACTGTATCTGGGCAGGAGAGGAGTGGGCAGTACTGTATTTATCAGTGCAGTAGAGGAGCGGGCAGTACAGTATTTATCAGCGCAGGAGAGGAGCGGGCAGTTCTGTATTTATCAGCACAGAAGAGGAGCGGGCAGTACTGTATGTATCAGCACAGGAGAGGAGCGGGCAGTACTGTATCAGCACAGGAGAGGAGCGGGCAGTACTGTATTTATCAGCGCAGGAGAGGAGCGGGCAGTACTGTATTTATCAGCACAGAAGAGGAGCGGGCAGTACTGTATGTATCAGCACAGGAGAGGAGCGGGCAGTACTGTATCAGCACAGGAGAGGAGCGGGCAGTACTGTATTTATCAGCGCAGGAGAGGAGCGGGCAGTACTGTATTTATCAGCACAGGAAGGGAGCGGGCAGTACTATATTTATCAGTGCAGGAGAGGAGCGAGCATAACAGTATTTATCAGCGCAGGAGAGGAGCGGGCAGTACTGTATTTATCAGCACAGGAGAGGAGCGGGCAGTACTGTATCAGCACAGGAAGGGAGCGGGCAGTACAGTATTTATCAGCGCAGGAGAGGAGCGGGGCAGTACTGTATTAGCGCAGGAGAGGAGCGGACAATACTGTCTGTATTAGTACAGGAGAGGAGCGGGCAGTACTGTCTGTATTAGCACAGGAGAGGAGCGGGCAGTACTGTATTTATCAGCACAGGAAAGGAGTGGGCAGTACTGTATTTATCAGCACAGGACAGGAGCGGGCAGTACTGTATTTATCAGCACAGGAGAGGAGCGGGCAGTACTGTATTTATCAGCACAGGAGAGGAGCGGGCAGTACTGTATGTATCAGCACAGGAGAGGAGCAGACAGTACTGTATTTATCAGTGCAGAAGAAGAGCGGGCAGTACTGTATTTATCAGCACGGGAGAGGAGCGGGCAGTACTGTATTTATCAGCACAGGAGAGGAGCGGACAGTAATGTATTTATCAGCACAGGAGAGGAGCGGACAGTAATGTATTTATCAGCGCAGGAGAGAAGCGGGCAGTACTGTTTTTATCAGTGCAGGAGAGGAGCGGGCAGTACTGTGTGTATCAGCACAGGAAGGGAGCGGGCAGTACTATATTTATCAGCACAGGAGAGGAGCGGGCAGTACTGTATCAGTACAGGAGAGGAGCGGGCAGTACTGTTTTTATCAGTGCAGGAGAGGAGCGGGCAGTACTGTATGTATCAGCACAGGAGAGGATCGGGCAGTACTGTATTTATCAGCACAGAAGAGGAGCGGGCAGTACTGTATCTGGGCAGGAGAGGAGTGGGCAGTACTGTATTTATCAGTGCAGTAGAGGAGCGGGCAGTACAGTATTTATCAGCGCAGGAGAGGAGCGGGCAGTTCTGTATTTATCAGAAGAGGAGCGGGCAGTACTGTATGTATCAGCACAGGAGAGGAGTGGGCAGTACTGTATTTATCAGCACAGGAGAGGAGCGGGCAGTACTGTATTTATCAGCGCAGGAGAGGAGCGGGCAGTACTGTATTTATCAGCACAGGAAGGGAGCGGGCAGTACTATATTTATCAGTGCAGGAGAGGAGCGAGCATAACAGTATTTATCAGCGCAGGAGAGGAGCGGGCAGTACTGTATCAGCACAGGAAGGGAGCGGGCAGTACAGTATTTATCAGCGCAGGAGAGAAGCGGGGCAGTACTGTATTAGCGCAGGAGAGGAGCGAACAATACTGTCTGTATTACTACAGGAGAGGAGCGGGCAGTACTGTATTTATCAGCACAGGAGAGGAGCGGGCAGTACTGTATCAGCACAGGAAGGGAGCGGGCAGTACAGTATTTATCAGCGCAGGAGAGAAGCGGGGCAGTACTGTATTAGCGCAGGAGAGGAGCGGACAATACTGTCTGTATTAGTACAGGAGAGGAGCGGGCAGTACTGTATGTATCAGCACAGGAGAGGATCGGGCAGTACTGTATTTATCAGCGCAGGAGAGGAGCGGGCAGTACTGTATTTATCAGCACAGGAGAGGAGCGGGCAGTACTGTATTTATCATCACAGGAGAGGAGCGGGCAGTACTGTATCAGCGCAGGAGAGGAGCGGGCAGTACTGTATGAATCAGCGCAGGAGAGGAGCGGGCAGTATTGTATGTATCAGCGCAGGAGAGGAGCGGGCAGTACTGTATTAGCGCAGGAGAGGAGCGGACAATACTGTCTGTATTAGCACAGGAGAGGAGCGGGCAGTACTGTCTGTATTAGCACAGGAGAGGAGCGGGCAGTACTTTCTGTATTAGCACAGGAGAGGAGTGGGCAGTACTGAATTTATCAGCACAGGAGAGGAGCGGGCAGTACTGTATTTATCAGCACAGGAGAGGAGCGGGCAGTACTGTATTTATCAGCACAGGAGAGGAGCGGGCAATACTGTATGTATCAGCACAGGAGAGGAGCAGGCAGTATTGTATTTATCAGTGCAGGAGAGGAGCGGGCAGTACTGTATTTATCAGCACAGGAGAGGAGCGGGCAGTACTGTATTTATCAGCGCAGGAGAGGAGCGGTCAGTGCTGTATTTATCGGTGCAGGAGAGGAGCGGGCAGTACTGTATTTATCGGTGCAGGAGAGGAGCGGGCAGTACTGTATTTATTAGCGCAGCAGAGGAGCGGGCAGTACTGTATGTATCAGCGCAGGAGAGGAGCGGGCAGTACTGTATGTATCAGCGCAGGAGAGGAGCGGGCAGTACTGTATGTATCAGTGCAGGAGAGGAGCGGGCAGTACTGTATGTATCAGCGCAGGAGAGGAGCGGGCAGTACTGTATGTATCAGCGCAGGAGAGGAGCGGGCAGTACTGTATGTATCAGCGCAGGAGAGGAGCGGGAAGTACTGTATGTATCAGCGCAGGAGAGGAGCGGGCAGTACTGTATGTATCAGCACAGGAAGGGAGCGGGCAGTACTGAAATTATCGGTGCAGGAGAGGAGCGGGCAGTATTGTATTTATCAGTGCAGGAGAGCAGCGGGCAGTACTGTATTTATTAGCGCAGGAGAGGAGCGGGCAGTACTGTATGTATCAGCGCAGGAGAGGAGCGGGCAGTACTGTATGTATCAGCACAGGAGAGGAGCGGGCAGTACTGTATTTATCAGCGCAGGAGAGGAGCGGGCAGTACTGTATGTATCAGCGCAGGAGAGGAGCGGGCAGTACTGTATGTATCAGCACAGGAGAGGAGCGGGCAGTACTGTATTTATCGGTATATTGTCATTAAGCAGCTGAGGAAGTGGGAAGAAAAGATACGAACCATGCCTGCAACATCCTCGCTCCCTCTGCACTGGGGGAAGCAGCAGTTAGCGGACGCTTTTACCCCACAATGCTACACTTTCTGCATAATGTGACAATGTTACAGCATAACTTGGATAATGAAATAATGAAATATCCTGCTGCTCTGCATTATTCCTGTAACCCTTTATTATTTTAAGGCAACCCTCTCCCCATTGGTTTTCAGTTGATGGATTCATTGTATATACATATTATTAGAAGACAAAACGTATACCAGGCTGTATACATATGATACAGTTCACATACTAAGGTATTTCACATACTTCCTCTGAGAAAGTGATCTAAATAAATGTTCTGCTTACTTTGTTCTGTGATTAATGCTGGAAAGAAAGCAGGTTTATATTACGTATGAAAAATACTTATTCTCTGTCCAAATTGCCTGTGGGAAGATTATACTAGCTGCTTCCTTCCCACAATATTTTACCAACAATAAAGTAAGCAGAGTCCTGATGTTTCTCATAATTCGGTGTGTATAATGATTAAAGGGGCTATCCCAGTGTTTGTATACGAGATGCTGTTCTTTATAAAAACGCATGAACATTAATAATAATTATTATCACAGTATTTAATCCAATTGAAGATTCTTGCAAAATACAGTAGTTTGATTTGACTTCTGCATGTTCTCAAGTCCAAGTTCAATGGAACACATAATCCAAGGTTTAATGTGTGTGACCCAGCGAAGTATCAAAGTAAATACAGAGACGGATTTCGGAAATCCCAAGTAATAATGTTCTCAAAACACGACTGCAGAAAAACGAAAAATGGCAGCCCAGAAAAATGTCATTATAGTACAGAACCGCCAATGTACTTTATTCTCAGGGCGTCCTTCCTCAGAATTCTTATTTTGAACTCGTTGTGAACCAACTTCAGTTATGTGTTCCAGCAGGGATCCCTGGAAGTAGTCAGCAGACATATTGTTTTATCCCTGATCCTCACTGTGGGAGTTCCAACTTCCTATTTTTTTTTTATACATTTGTGCATAAATTACAACCATTATTAGGCTGCGCTTATAGTGACGGCAATGTGACGTCGCGGCAAAACAAATGTATTGCCGCCGTCGCGAGCGCTTATAGTAGAAGCGGCGCAACAGCTTGGTCGCGATCGCTGGAAGTCAAGTCAATTTAATTTTTCCAGCGACCGCAGTGTTACATCATTGTCGCGCCGTTGTCGCCATCGAAGGCATTATAAGCGCTGCCTTAACTGGCAGTCCCACGCTGCAGGTTGAAAAGAAAAGTTACATAGCATAAAAGTAATCTTTAAAATGTACAATAATCTGTTCTTTGTGTTTAATCAGCATTACAAATGATAAAATATGCAATTATTCTTGCCAGAATTCCCTCCTACTGTCTCTGTACGTTCTCCCCACCAATAAGATTGTAAGCTCCTCGGAGCAGGGACTCCTCTTCCTTAATGTTACTTCTATGTCTGAAGCACTTAGTCTCATGACCTGTTATTTATATTATTTGTTATTTATATGATTACCACATGTATTACTACTGTGAAGCGCTATGTACATTAATGGCGCTATATAAATAAAGACATACAATACAATCACACGATTCATCTCGTTGACTTCTACGGGCAAAATGGCAGCCGTCTTAATTTCAGTCAGAAGGGAAATGATTTTGGAGACACGATTCTTTTTTCTTCCCCAGCTTGCAACACCATAAAATAAAAAAGGAAAATATCTTATTAAAATACACGAGGACCTCTGGTAAATTACTAACAAAATAAAGATGCAGAAAAGATGAGCACGGGGGACTGCACTAAATAAATAGCAATCTGCAGTAGTGGAGGCTGTGTGCCAAACTGCAGGTTACTGCTGCAGAAGGATAGAAAGGGGGCAATTATTAACCCGTCAGCTGCCAAGCTGGTTGACCGTGCACTGGATAACTGTCTCTATTTCACTTCTATCCTTAACTGATCATATTTTTTATATGTAGCCAGGTCTCCCGTAGGTATCAGCCCCCCCTCACCTTTAGTGTGATCGCGGGAACCGCCGAGTCCCAGGGCGGCCCCGCGCGCCGATCGCAGGGGTGAGGGCGGTCAGGTCCCGGATCGGGGGTTGCCGGGGACGCGTGCGGCCGGTTGCCAAGGCCGCACGCGCGTCACGGGGATCCCGGCGCTCTCGGAGCCGGGCGGACAGGGCGTCGCCATTGCCCCTTAGTTCGCGCATGCGCAGAGGGTAGTGTAGAGAAAGAATCAGCCCGCGAAGCCCTAGCCTACCAGGGAAGGCTCTTTAAGAGGACTACAAGTCCCATGAGCCCCAGCAGCGCCCCACGTGACGCCAGGGAGCCAATAGGGCTGAAAAATCTCCCTGGAGGGGAGATTGATACATTTCGCGGGCAGAGAGCACGTTGGCAGTTGGTGACTGGAGCAGCTAAAGGAAGGAGGTAGGGTGCAGGAGTCAGTGACTCTCTGCACTAGGCCCGCAATCCCCTAGGCCCCAGATAGCCCTGAGTCATCCTAGCTGAGTATTGTAGGACCAGGCCCTAGGTTAGGGACTCTGCCCCATTATCTATGTATTAGTTAGTGAGTAAATCATATTGATTGTTGCTAAAAGGGAGTTGGACTATCTCCACGGAGACCAAGCTAGCAGTGACTGCGGCCTGCTGGCAGCAGACAAACCCTCGCCAAAGTACAGAAGGTGCAGAGCCGCGGTGATATTATCCACGCCGGAATTCACCCCACGCGTAGGAGGATATCCCGGCGACTCAACCCCAGTGGTATAGCAGCACCCGTGGCTGGAGCCAGGGCAGGTAACCCGCAAACTCACGTGCACCAACAAGGCCTATCACCAGACATAGTGGCTGCGCAGTCACAAACACATTGGTATATGACTTGAGAGTGCGAGACATTGGGTTGGGGTTATTGGACCCGGGGTGGGATCACTCTTTGGAAGGTTAGCGTCCGCCATGACGCATAAGGTTAGCGTCCGCTGTGACGCATAGGTTAGCGTCCAGCGAGACGCCGTAGTCAGGTTGCCCTTAGCGAGGGACACCTGTGGTTATGTGTTGATGTTATATGCCTTTTATGCATGTTAGTAAAGGTATTAGTCATTATCAATTCCGTTGTACGTGGTTATTGTGTATTGCCCTCCGGGGAACCACTCCCCCTCTGGTGGGAGCCATCGCAGGTGGAGGCGCTGCACCGAGTACGTGGTTACTCATAGTATCCTATAATTGCCCCAGGTTTCCCTTAGCGGAAGCTCAGCCCTCCTGCGAGCCAACAGGTAAAGCACCACACTCTTGGTAACGCTGTATGGTCTACGAACCCCCTATATATGTATATATGCGATTGGGTGGGGTGGAATATCCGTTACATATATAAAAAAAAGATCATTGCCTATACTGTACATGTGTTAGACACAGACTGGCCTATTAATAGCAGCAGCAGACAGTTCTCTTGCTTGATTGCAATTAGTAAATTCAATCTTTAATTGCTCAGCATTTAATTCCTCCACTATGCATGAGGGTTTAATAGTATGCAAGCATAAAACATTAAGGGTTTTTTTGTGCCAAGGGACACACATACATGCGGCTATTGTGTCCCTTGTGCATCAGTGTCTTGATATAGTAGAATATTGCAGGGGTCTTAAGCTCTCTCCTCAAGAGCTACCAACTGGCCAGATTGTATGGATATCGATATCCATAAAAACTGGCCTGTTTGGGGGCACTTGAGGACTGAGTTTGAGACCCCTGATATAGAGAGTCACAGACCATTAAAGGGAAGTGGGTCATGAACTTTTGCCCAAGGGGGCCACTTCCTCTGGTGTATGGGCTTTGGTAGGAAAGGGCTAGTCTGGCTATTTAATGGGCTAGTCGTGAATGGGCCTCTCTCTGTATTAGATCTGTAGCTGGGTTGTTGTGAGGGTTAAAAAGGTTCAGGGAGAAGTTACCAATATACTGTTATAATTTACAGTACGTCCGTTCCAACCCCTGCATCTGTGAATGTCCTTATGTTTAAAAAAAAAACTCTGTTAAGACTTTTGTGGCTTAAACTACTCTACAGATCTGTAATAAATCAGAAAAAAAGGAAACATTTTTATATACTTTTTGGAAGTTTGCTTAACAGTTCCAATGTGTTAATGTCATTTCCTGTAGAGAATGGATTATTGAATTCTTGTGCCTGTTGCCTCTTCTTCCCTGGTGTGTGCAATAGTGATTCTGTGCAGCAGCTTGCGGGGGCTCCTCTGGGAGCCAGAGACCTGTCAGCTGACTCCAAATAATACAAATCACAACATTAATAAAATAGAACTGTAAATGGCAAAAATCAGTATTTAGAATATCTTAAAGCTGCAGACCAAGCAATATCCTACCTGTGTTTTTTTTTTTAACAAATCAGTTCTGTACTATGAGACAATACTTGTAGCATTTTTTTAAAAACAACTAGAATGACATGTTTAATGCATTTTTGTTTCTATAGCAACCATTTACAAAGTCACATCCCCTTCCTCTTCTGAAACAGACTCTGGCACACCCCTGTTTGAGCCCTGCCCTCTCTCTAGCAGTGCACTAATTGTATCTAGTGACTGCCTGGTCACATGATATTCCCCACAGAACTTTGCATCTTTGGTCCCCTTCTACTGCACTGACAGCCATTTAGTGAACCCCTGAGCCAAATCTTCGCTGATCGATCACAGGAACACCGATAAATCGGCAACTTAGCTAATTACTTATCATTGTGTAGATTGTATTGATGCACATAATAATGGGGGAAATGTACAGTAATTTAAAAAAGTCGATTTTAATTTAGGAAACAAGTGTTTAAAGGAACAGTTCCCCCTACATGTTCCCTTCAGATAAAGTACTGTACATTCCAAGGCACATGTAGCAAGTTGAGGGTGGCATAAGAATCACAACTTGCTCTGCATTATGTGGGTCTTTGCGACATCTACTGTATTTGTACCATCCCTGTATTATCTGTTTTATGTAAATATATCCAATCTAACTACAGTATTTGTGTCCAGTGGTATTGCTTGATAATGATTTATAATTACAGTTACATGGTAGATTACATTGAAAAAAGACATTTGTCCATCAAGTTTAACCTATGCTACATTTCGATGACAGATACTTTATCCTATACATGTATTTACAGTATTTTGGTCCAGAGGAAGACAAACACAAAACCCCAGTAACACATCACCCAATGTTGTCTCATAAGGGGGAAAATAAATTCCTTCCTGACTCCAAACAAATGCAATCAGCTTTCTCCCTGGATCAACATCCTTCCCATGTTTACTTATTTGGTATATCCCTGTATAACTATCCTTTCTAAAAAAGATGTTCAACCCCTTTTTGAAGATATTTATTGTATCTGCCATCACAGTCTCCATTGGTAATGAATTCCACGTTGTAACTGCCCTTACTGTAAAGAACCCTTTAATTTGTTGGTGAAATCTCCTTTCCTCTAACCTCAAGGCTAAGGCCCTGCTCCCTCAGTCAGCGCGCCCGCACTGCAGACAGGCGGTGCGCTGACAGGCAATCGACCGCTACTTGCGGTCTGTAGGGAGCGGGAGATACAAATTTTCTGCCTCTCGCGCATCACCACTCCCTCCTCCCGAGCCGGCTAAAAGTTGACAAAAAAAAACAAAGACATACACCCGCAGCTCCTTCCCTGCTCCCCTCCACTCACACACACACACACACACACACACACACACACACACACACACACACACACACACACACACACACACACACACACACACACAGGCACTCACACACACACACAGGCACTCACACACACACACACACACACAGGCACTCACACACACACAGGCACTCACACACACAGGCAAATACACACGGGGGGTGAATCGGAGCAAGGGGGGAAATCGGAACGGGCGGGGGGGAGCAGAGGGAGGACTCGGATTGGCTCCCTTGCGTGTCACGTGACGCGACACCCGCCGAAACCACAAGCTCCTTGTAGCTCCGGCTGGCTGACGCGTCACAGCACGCAGTCAGCCACGCCGGAAGGAGCCAGCGGGGACCTCCAGAACGGAGGCAAGCAGCTGGTGGCCCGCGGCCGCGCGTGCGGTTCAGCCAATGAGGGCAACCCGCTCACGTGACATCACGGGCACGCCCTCTCCCCCCCCCACACCTATTAGCACGCTCTCGCCACACCCCCATCACGCAATCCTGTAGGCCCCGGATCTCGGCAAGTACAAGTGCGAGTGACATCACAGCTCAGCACTTCTGTGAAGTGATCACATGGTTGCTAGTGTGGGAGGGGTGGTGGCTACAGAGCTAGCAGGACTCCACATCCCTTTCCCAGCTTGGCTGCTGTGCACATCGGTGGGCAGCGCAAATAACCGAATGAAGGTTCAGAAAGTTATTCCTCTCATTATAACCGGCTTTCTCTGGATGCCTAGAGCTTTTCTTTTTAATGCTGTGTAATACATCCCAGCATTTTCTGTGAAAATAATGACATTTCGGTTATTGGGAAACAAAGGCTGAGCCTGGCAGAAGAATGCTATCCCCTCCGGGCAACGATGAAATGCTGAGCTCTCGCTTTGCAAAACCCCCGCAGGCACATTTTCAGGATCAGCATTTTACAAGTTGGGTTTTTATGCAGGTCCCGTGTAGTTCAGAACTGAAAATGTGTTCGCTCTTACTTAAAATAAAATATTCCTTTATTAAACAACAGCTCCTTCCTTATTAGGAGCAGAATCACTGGCAGATTATGTCACTGCCGCATGGGCCAGCTAAACACATCGCAAAGCAGGGACTGCGGTAGCGACACATACAATGCCACTGTAATAAAAAACGCAACATGCATTTTCTGTGGGTTACCTATAAGATAACGGTTTCCATCATTATTGTCTTCTATATTTTAGTGACCTTCGTTACTATACTTAAAGAAAATCCCGGTTATCAGGATTTTAGTTTGTCTAATTTTAATTGAAATAGGTTGTCTCCCGGAGATCATCAGTGGTCGCCCGACACCAGGTTCTACAGCAACGAAGGCAGGGTGAACAGGTGGGGGAAATTCAGGCAAACTTGGGAAACAAAATGGGGAAGGGCACGCTCTGGCGACCAATAGAAAAGCCACACCCATCATCAGTGATGTCACAGCTTTCTACTGGTGACCTTTGGCAGCCATGTTTGTAGTCTGCCACCATATTTGTGCTATTTCTCGTTGGTTTTTTTTTCTGTTTCAAAAGCGGCACACACACACACAAAAAATAAAACCTTACATATATCTCCGTAACTGGAATTGCTGCTTTAAGAATATATACTATAGGATTGAAAATTACTTTAATGCCTAATAGAGAAGCTGATAATTACAGGTTTAGGCTCATATTGACTAAGCATTGCATAAGACCCCTGGGAGCAGACACAGCCAGGGCAGGGTTCTCCCATCCGTTCCGACATTAGCTTCCATTGACTTGGATGGGAGTTCGTGGCAGGCAGCGCGTGTGTGACAACCTGTGCCGGCACGTGGAGCCCACGGGTGCTGCTGGAACACGGCCTCCAGGCCATTCACTGGAACGGTCTTTAAGATATCTTGCTGAGCAGGGAGGTGTTTTATGGAGTCGCAACACTTGGCAACATGGGTCTGAAATTTGCAGAGGGGCGGCGTTTCTAGTTTTCTGACCAATGGACAGCTTTGATAAATTAAGAAAGAAAGAAAGGGGTGGCTGTGTTTATAAAACAGGCTTCAAAGCAGCTTAATCCGAATGTGCGTTGGTGCATTGTGTGGTTGCTCGGGGGGTGGAGGTGTAGACACTTTTTATGCATTTTCTTACAAATTTGTCCCATATAGAGCGGTCCGTGGATCCGTCCATCTCTTTAGAACCTAGGTTATGACCTCCACATGATTGGGTATTAGTGAGTACCTGTAATTTGGCACTATCTAACATATAACGTTGTACAAGTATTACATTATCCCAACTTTAATATGATCATACCTGCCACGCAGCACAAAGTAACACATTGTTTTGTGTTCTGAGAGGTTGCGGTACAACACATGATAAGAACAGTGTTACAAAGCATCACCGGGCCTCTGTCTCTCTGCAGTGATGAAGCCTCGTCCACGCTGCTGGCGCTCGTGCGCGCGACAGAGCGCCGTGCCGTGGTGCTCTCATGCAGCAGGGGCAAATCCAGTCTTGCAGCTAAGCTTGATTCTGAGCGTTTCGCGAACTGCTCACGTGGCCTGGCCAACGCGCGGCGACGACAAAACGTTTGTCTCCACATGCAGTGCTCTCGCCGACGTTGATGCGCGCACGCAGCATAGTCGGTCTTATTGGCCCAATACAACTCCTCGCGCAGCATGAGTGTGCGCAAGCACTCCATGAGCATGGACACGGCCTAAGTGAGAGCATCACTGGGGTACTAACACGTTCTGATGACGCATTAGGTATTATTCTAGTATTGCGGTAATGTTGCTGTACAGGTATAAAGCATAAAACATAAGCATAAAACATCAACCTGCCAAACCTCTAAGTTTTTATATATTAATATACAAAAATAAGGTTTCTTTATTACAGAGCTAAAGTAGTCATATTTAATATTGCATACGGCTTTCTTTGCTGTGTCCCATAGCTCCTCTGGCAATTGTCACAAGAGAAAGTCACAATTCTTCAATCTTGCTGATAGTGAATAATAATCTCCTTGATCAGCAGTTCATTTTCTCAGCTGTCTGATGTCTTCCGTTGCCATGTTGCCAGCAACTTGGAGCTTTGCATGAGCCATGGATAAAAAAAACTCCTGTCTACAGTGTGTATGCGAAACAGACAACACTGTCCCTGTTGGCATTGTACTGTGTTTCATTAATAGAAGCAACTTTAAGGCATACCTTAATGCAGATTACCCCTCTGACACATCTTGTACAAAAAAAAAAAAAACCATTTTTCTCTGCACATCTTGACTTCTGTATGATGTTTTAAAGTCTAAGACCCAACATTGTTGACAATTTCAGTTAGGCAACTTTAGGACTACTTTCCCAAGTGTGAAGTTACTGTATGTATCTTGTGTCTTGGACCACAAGGGACTTAAGTTTTACATGATAGGTATGTTAAAAGACAGTAAGTTTAGGGTTAACTGATTTTGAAGTATTTGAGTGGGATTTTGCCCAATATGAAGATTGGTTTGTAGTTAGAAAAGCTCCTTCCTGATTTTTCTGGTTTCTATAGCAGTTCCACTTGTACTGTATTACAAGAAAGTTGGTGTTTCTGACGCCCAAGGGCACATAAAAGTTAGGTTTGTGAGGGCCCGTGAAATTATAGTCAAATAATGGCATTAACAACGTACCCACTCATTCAACACCTGAAAACAGTGCATAGCTCCTGGTTTAAATGTAACACCTTGTTTCTTCTCTTCAAGGTTGAAAAAAATGAGGATGCGGACCAAAAAATTGATCAAGATGGTAACAAACCAGAGGACAAAGCCCATAAGGCAGCTACCAAAATCCAGGCCAGCTTCCGCGGACATATAATCAGGAAAAAGATGAAGGGAGATAAGAAAGGAGACGAGAACACTGGGGAGCCTGTAGAGAACCACAAAGAAGATGCCAAGGAAGAAGTTGGGAAAATAATGAATGACATCCCTAAAATAGAGGAGCCCACCACTGACGGGCCTTTGTCTGAAGAGGATAAGAAGAAAGCGGAAAACACTCCAGCGGAAGATAAAAAACAAGAAGCCGCTTCGGAAGAAGAGGCCAAACCCACAGAGAAGTCCCAGGTTACCCCCTCAGAAGAGAAGAATGCTACAGCAAAGACAGAGAGTACCACAAAAGGTACTCCTGAGAACTCCTCAGGCACTGATGCAAGCCAAGTGAAGGAGGAGTCCAAACAAGCCGATGTGCCTGCTGCTACCCAGGAAGTTGCCCCGGCAAAAGAACAGCCCAAACAGGTGACAGCGGACAGCAGTCAAGTGGAAGAGAAGAAAGGAGGTATGCAGGTCTATATTTGACAATCTGTAGCAATGGCACTATGAGGAGTTCAACCAATCAGATTTCTCCATTTAGCAAACCTTGTATAGAACTTTCAGACATGGAACATTCTGATTGGTTCAAACTGTACCTCTGCTTTTCTATTTACATTCCAAGGGCATCACTACTTTATTTTTGTTTACAAATTGTTTTACTTTTTTTTTTTTTTTTTTTTAAAGAAAATTAGATTTTTATTAGGAGTGGACTATTTGATATATATTGAAAGGTGGGACAATCATTTGCACCCATTAAATGAAGAAAATATTTATTTGGCGAACCAGCAAGTTTAATCTTTAGGAAGACTTTCTTACTTTTTGTCTCAGTATTTACAATATTTTAAATGTCTTAAAATCAGGAACAATACCACTAATTTGTACTGCACATTTACCACTGAATAAGAGGGTTAAAATAATCTTAATTCCTCTCTCCTCATTTACAAACCTCCCACATGATGGATGGGTACTGATATCCCTGTTAACTGATCCACTTAGTGTTTAGAGAAACTATCCAAAATGCCATTTCCATGCAACATTTCCCCAAGCAGCAGAGGGATTATAATGTTGTGAAATTAGTTTTAGATGATGCAATTTCAAAAGCTTTATGGGAAATATTGCCAGACCTTGGGCATAACATGGTGTTTGTGCGCTATCCATAATCCCAACATTAAGCACATTTAGGGATTTTAGAGAATTTTGCAAACTAGATATTAAGCTAAATTGCAATGCACATCGACTTAATGTTTGGAAAATCCCTTGGGAACTCTGACTGGGCCACAAAATATTTTGCCGGTAAACAAAAGAAAGGAATATTTTTGTGGGGTTGAACAACTCCTGCAAACTTTTTGCTCTATTAGTGATTTCCATGATGCATATTAGTGACAGACCAAAATGTTACATTTAGTCAATTCCAGGCTTTTCAGTAATGGGTAATTCAGGGGTGGTCAACTCCAGTTCTCAAGGGCCACCAACAGGTCAGCTTTCTCAGATATCCCTGCTTCAGCACCGGTGGCTCAATTAGTGACTCAGTGAAAGATTGAAGCCCCTGATTGAGCCACCTATGCTGAAGCAGGGATATCCGGAAAGCCACCAATAGATCAGGTTTTCTGGATATTTCTGCTTCAGCACGGTGGCTCAATCTGAAGCAGGGATATCCAGAAAAGCAGGGATATCAGGAAAACCTGACCTGTTGCTGGCTCTTGAAGACTGGAGTTGACCACCCCTGATCTAAGGCAAAACTGCAGCAAAAATCCCCACTATGGAAGGTGATGTAACCCTTGGCAAGCCTTTTCATACTCCCTACAGTGCTTTCACCGTTTATTTTTTATAATTTACAACATTTACTGTTTTTTTGTATTGACCCCCAAAGCATTTTCCGGACACAATGCTTTGTAAAGTATAAAATGTGTGATGTAGAAAATGTGGTTGTTTTTAACACTTTTATTTAGACGCATTTGTAGCTTGACTTCAAAGTGCGCTCAAAAATGTCTCTTAATTTTAACAGTAACCCTTTCCCTGTAAGAAGGACTTGCTGTAGCAAGCTTGTCTGTCAGCAAAACAGTTTGTACTTCCACCATGAAACAACGCAGAAGCTTTAATTGAGTTGTGCAAGTCAGACTAGCTCATCTTTACAGCTCTCGAACGCTGAATTGTTTTACTTGGTTATATCAGTTGATGAATAAATGTGGAAACTGAACTTAACATCAAGCATGCATTTGAAATGTGCAACAATAGAAAAATCGACTAACCGTTGTCATCTACAATACAGATGTAGAGTGAGATACAGCTCTTCCAGATAACACAATATATCCCAGTACAGAGTTTCTGTGTGTGTGTGGGTGTGTGTGTATAATAAATGAATATCTATATATATATATATATATATAAATATATATATTTGAAAATCTTGGATGTGAGTGTCTGGAGATCATTTGATTGGTCCGTCGGTCCGCCCGCCCTCCCATGGCTCTCATTGGCCGGTGTGTCTGCCCCACCCCCCTGTGTCCCGCCCCCCACGGCTCTCATTGGCCCCCCAGAGCACGCTCTCTCCTGCTCTCTCCTCCCACAGGCCGCTCACTTCCTCGGCTCTCTCCTCCCACAGGCCGCTCCCGTCCCTGACTCTCACCCTTCCCCAGCTCTCACCCTTCCCCGGCTCTCACCTCCCACAGGCTCTCACCTCCCACAGGCCGATCCCTTCCCCCAGTTCTCACCCTTCCCCGGCTCTCACCGACCCCCGGCTCTCACCCTTCCCCCCCTCCCTCCCTGCCCGTTGCCCCACCCTCCCTGCCCTTTGCCCCCCCTCCCTCCCCCCTTGCCTTTTGCCTTCCCCTCCCTCCTTGCCCTTTGCCCCCCCTCCCTCCCTGCCCTTTGCCTCCCCCTGACAATACTAACAGCTGTGAGAGGAAGAGACTGCATATGCTGCTGAGCTGTGTGAGGAGAGGTGCTGTGAGAGAGGGAGAGACTGCATATGCTGCTGAGCTGAGCTGTGTGAGGAGAGGTGCTGTGAGAGAGGGAGAGACTGCATATGCTGCTGAGCTGTGTGAGGAGAGGTGCTGTGAGAGAGGGAGAGACTGCATATGCTGCTGAGCTGTGTGAGGAGAGGTGCTGTGAGAGAGGGAGAGACTGCATATGCTGCTGTGAGAGCTGTGTGAGGAGAGGTGCTGTGAGAGAGGGAGAGACTGCATATGCTGCTGAGCTGAGCTGTGGGAAGAGAGGTGCTGTGAGAGAGGGAGAGACTGCATATGCTGCTGAGCTGTGTGAGGAGAGGTGCTGTGAGAGAGGGAGAGACTGCATATGCTGCTGTGCTGAGCTGTGTGAGGAGAGGTGCTGTGAGAGAGGGAGAGACTGCATATGCTGCTGAGCTGTGTGAGGAGAGGTGCTGTGAGAGAGGGAGAGACTGCGTATGGTGCCGAGCTGAGTGAGGAGAGGTGCTGTGAGAGAGGGAGAGACTGTATATGCTGCTGTACTGTGTGAGGAGAGGTGCTGTGAGAGAGGGAGAGACTGTATATGCTGCTGAGCTGCGTGAGGAGAGGTGCTGTGAGAGAGGGAGAGACTGCATATGCTGCTGAGCTGCGAGAGGAGAGGTGCTGTGAGAAAGGGAGAGACTGCATATGCTGCTGAGCTGAGCTGCGTGAGGAGAGGTGCTGTGAGAGAGGGAGTGACTACATATGCTGCTGTGCTGAGCTGTGTGAGGAGAGGTGCTGTGAGAGAGGGAGTGACTGCATATGCTGCTGAGCTGAGCTGTGCGAGGAGAGGTGCTGTGTGAGAGGGAGTGACTGCATATGCTGCTGTGCTGAGCTGTGTGAGGAGAGGTGCTGTGAGAGACGGAGAGACTGCATATGCTGCTGTGCTGAGCTGTGTGAGGAGAGGTGCTGAGAGAGAGGGAGAGACTGCATATGCTGCTGAGCTGTGTGAGGAGAGGTGCTGTGAGAGAGGGAGAGACTGCATATGCTGCTGAGTTGTGTGAGGAGAGGTGCTGTGAGAGAGGGAGTGACCGCATATGCTGCTGTGCTGTGTGAGGAGAGGAATGGAGATGCTGCCGGAGCTTGGACGGGAGAGGTATTTACTGTTAGCAATTTTAAATTTGGCCGTTTTTTTTATTTTAAATTCTCAGCGCTCCCCCTGCATCTCTGAAAGGTGAATTGTCAAGTTGCCAAAAATTCCAGGCATTACTGAATGAATAATGCCCGGAATTATAACCAATCAGAGAGCATGGAGTTCAATAATGCCCGGAATTTTACTGCTTTAGCCTATAATACTGCTTAGCAGCCGTTACATCGTATCAAGCACCTAAAATACCTCCCGTTGGCAGCCACCAGGAAATCGCAATGGGCCCATGAAATACTGTAAATGTTGCTTCAACTTAATTCTGGTCAGTGTTAGAGTTATAATTTCAAAAATAAGTTCTCTTAGGGTGTTCAGTGTTTAAGTTGCTAGAAGAAGTACACATACATTTGAAATGCACCTTTACTCACTTAAGAGTTATTTAGAAGTCTTTGCTACCGTTACCTGGCTTTGTACTGTAAGTGCATGATTTTTAATGTTGGTTAGTTGGTGGTGGTTATGTGGCATAACCAGACCAAACAGAAACATGGAACAAATCATGTTATATCTTTAACATGCAGTAGTAAAATCTGTCCTTGCTGAGCTTCACCCCATTTAAGGTGGTGGGCTACGACATCTCCAGGGTCCTGTGTCCTAAGGGGCATTCCTATTATTTGCTCCAGGCCTCTGCTTTCTTTAGAAGTGTCACTGCTGAACTCCCATGCAGCCTGTGCATACACACAACAGCTTCGCATGTGTCACAGCTCTCCCCACAGTATATTTTATTTTTTCCCTAAATGCTGTGTATTTGCTTCTTTTTAGCATCTATTTGATAGTGTGTTGGCATTCAAATGGTCGCACATTGCCATGTTGCTAAATAAAATAAATAAAGGAGAAGAAAGCCACTGGCTGTTACCCTGTGCCATGGATTTGCTTTCAGCAGTGACGTTGATCATTAAAAATTATACAGTACACATGCAGTCAGCTTTATTAAGTAGTTTTCCTCAAGGAAACTGCAAGTGAAACGCAGACTGAGATCGCAGCGTCCTCAGACTAATTTCCCTTCTCGGATAACACAGCGGGGCTCCCTGCTTCCGAATGGAACTCCTGCAGTGTTAATCCTACCGGGCCGGCACCAGTCTGGAAGAACTGCGCAGTGAGAGCAGACGTAACCAGTCCTTCTCCCTGCACAGCTCTCATGTGCCATTGCGCTGTTTTCATTTTATTTTAATGACATAGTATTGAAGCAGGGGGTCTCCGGAGCTGGGGTGCCAGTACCTCCTACAAGTTTAATTCTCCTGCGCCGCAGCCCACGTGACAGGGACATTTAAACTTGCAGGAGATTCCGGCACCCCATCCCGGGGGGCCTGTAACTCGGGAAGCAGGGGGGTACCGCGGACCTGATATTAATGCGGTTCAGCTCCGGATCCCCCCCTGCTTCAAGACCATGTTATTAATATAAAATAAAAGCAGCTCCATTACCTTAATGGCTAGCCGCTAAGGTAATGAAGGGGTTAAACAGATTTACCCTGGGGGTAGAGTGGGTGGGTGAAGGGGGTAGTTGCCCCGGGGTGGGTTGCTAGGCCTCCTAGGTGGGTAGTGGGAAGGGTTAACCCCTTAATTACCTTAGCGGTTACAACCGACTGGTGCAGCCCGGTAGGATAAACATACAGTAGTGGGAGTCCCATTCAGAAGCAGGGACCCCCGCCGTGTTAATCCTGATGGGAAATTGCCCCCTTGCTCTGCACTTGGCAGTGATCAGTCCGCACTTGGCCCGCGGTTCAGCCGTTCAAGTACAGGCCAGGGCGACAATGAATCTGACTGCATCTGTATATGAACATTATTCATTTACTTTTTCATTTATACAATTGGATTCATGTGCAATATGTCCCCAAGCAACGTTACATTTCCTCAACTGTCTCTAGGTATTAAAGTCTTTAAATTAATTTGCCCTGGGAAAAGCTAGATGGAAAACTATGTGACTGCCTGCCTTTTCCACGTGGTAGATGTAAAGACTTCACCTTGCAGGATCGTATTCTAACTTTTACCAGCTGCGTTTGGTTTCTTTTACTCTACAAAGAACACCATGTATTTCAGCTGTTCTTGGTGCAGATAACAAGGAAATGAGTGGTCTGTAGCTGTTAATAGTCAGATCAATGTGCCAAATCTGAGCCTCAAACAGGCTGATGAATGTATGTATATCTTTATGTAGATAGCGCCCACAGTATACTCGGCGCTTTACAGAGACAATACAGTACATATATTATTATATTATAATACAAGAAGCGCAACAAAGTCAGGCAATAGGAAATAAATCCCTGCCCTGGGGAGCTTACAATCTAAGTGGTATGTTGGGAAACGTAGAGCGACAGCAGGTGAGGGGCCCTGGTGTCTGTTAAATAGGCTGCTTCCTTCTGTAATTATCAATGCGTCTGTCCTGCGCTTCCGTGTGCAGAGCAGTGATCTGAATATATCAGACACTGGGGCATCACACGAGGGAGCTCCGTTTGGCCACAATGACAACCGGTGCAGGGGGAATAAAGTTGCCTTACCTCACCTGCATCTCCGGTCTGGGGTCCGCTCGCCTCGGCTGCTCCTGCGTGCCACCGTCTTAGTGTAGACTGGAAACAATGGTGGGGAGAATGCGGTGTTAGCCCTTGTGTGTTTCATCAATAAAGTTTTTTGAAGAGCCTCTCTGATTCAGACATGCGCAGTTGCGCCGAATCCACCATTGTTTCCTGCTTCCTTCTGTAACATTTATTTTCCTTTACATTGAAACATGAAAGATAGGAATTTGAAACCCACAGGAAGCAGTAAAGGGAAACAAAAGTCAAATAGACACAGCAGTCCGGGACGCCCGGCTAAGTATTAACTGACTGCATTATAAAGCAATACAAATGTATAACGAAACCCTTCCAACCAGCTTAAGCTTATTTACAAAGACATTAGACACAAAACAACAACGGGTGGCTTCTGATTTACATTTGCTAACCCCCATTCTCAGCTTTTAATATTACGGACACCCTCCACCAGGGCCGCCAACAGGGCGGGAGAGCCAGAACAAATTGTCCCGGGCCCAACGGCTGCGGGGGGCCTGGGGGGGCCTGGCCGGCGCTGGCAGCTTTCATCCCCTGCTTTGGGCCTCCCCTGCTGCGGCCAGCTTCCCACGTGGGTCCCACCCCTTCGCCGGAAGTTGGGCGCGTTCATTGGCTCGGCACCAGGTAAGAGAATATGTGTGTGGTGGAGGGGGTGGGGGTGTATTATGTATAAGTGTGAGTATGTTGTGGAGCGGGGGCTATTCTGTATGTGCTTGTGTTGACGGGGGTTATTATGTAAATGGGGACGTGGGGTTATGTGTATGGAGGAGGGGGGTTATGTGTATGGGGTAGGAGGGCTTATGTGTGTAATCCTCCCTGCCTGGCTCCTAGAGAGTTTACACCAGGGCGCAGAGTTGGCTACTCATAATTTACCTCAACAGGGTGCTGGATTCAGGTGGCTGGACGATGAATTGAAAATGATGCGCACCAGGAATGTTTGTTGTACAACTCAGACTTTATTCACGTCCCCCGGGCACAGGGACACAACACACACACTATACCAGTGGTTTTCAACTTTTTTTGGTTAAGGAACCTAAGTGAAATTCTGTGGAACCGCAATCCTCTCTAATAGCAACTGTGTGATCAGATCCATTGTAAGGAACCCCAACCGGCTCTAATAGCGCGTCTGAGATCAGATGCATTGTAAGGAACCCCAACCCTCTCTAATAACGCATCTGAGATCAGATGCATTGTAAGGAACCCCAACCCTCTCTATTAGTGTGTCTGAGATCAGATGCATTGTAAGGAACCCCAGCCTTCTCTAATAACGTGTCTGAGTTCAGATGCATTGTAAGGAACCCCAACCCTCTCTAATAGCGCGTCTGAGATCAGGCACATTGTAAGGAACCCCAACCCTCTCTAATAACGCATCTGAGATCAGATGCATTGTAAGGAACCCCAACCCTCTCTATTAGTGTGTCTGAGATCAGATGCATTGTAAGGAACCCCAGCCTTCTCTAATAACGTGTCTGAGTTCAGATGCATTGTAAGGAACCCCAACCCTCTCTAATAACGTGTCTGAGTTCAGATGCATTGTAAGGAACCCCAACCCTCTCTAATAGCGCGTCGGAGATCAGGCACATTGTAAGGAACCCCAACCCTCTCTAATAACGCATCTGAGATCAGATGCATTGTAAGGAACCCCAACCCTCTCTAATAGCGCGCCTGAGATCAGATGCATTGTAAGGAACCCCAACCTTCTCTAATAACGTGTCTGAGTTCAGATGCATTGTAAGGAACCCCAACACTCTCTAATAGCGCGTCTGAGATCAGATGCATTGGAAATTCTTCTGTATTTGATACAATTTTCAAATGACCAGAAAATTATGGGGAACCCTCTATGGATGCCCGGGGAATCCAACATACTCGTAGTTACTCACGAACATAGTGTTTTCCTACGTGCCCACTCTTAACACTCAAAGGGAGGTGTATTTACGTGGTTTCATTTCATGTATTGGACCGGTCCCCCCTCTTTGGAGTAACATCCGTTGTGCCCCATTTACTGTGGGCCCTTACTGGAATCGTTGCTGGTTCTGAGCAGGTAACGCTTACTGATTGGGAACTGCCACTTCCCTACTGACTGAAGAGATTACTTAGCTGGATCCGCCTGTAGAGCTGATCCGCTGACACCCGACGCCCTCTGCATTCGGCCCGCTGTGGCGCGTCTGTTTCTCCTTATGTAATACCTGCTTGCTTCCGTTGGCCTTATAATTAGGATCACTATAAGGGGCACTTTCCCTATCTTTAACAAAGTAAACAAGGAGGACCTGATCTCTTCTATTAGTTCATGTGCACCCTCTCTATCTATACTCCCCGAGGCTCCTCTCCTCTGGTCCACCAGGAACCAATCTTCCAGAATGTTCCTCCTATCCTATATACTCCCCTGTAACATCAGTATCCCTGTGGCAACACAGGGTGGGGCCCAGCATAGGCTACTCTACTATTAACACCTCACAGCAACCTGGCAATCCCATTCAAAGGGGGAGGGGGGGGTAACATGTAGGGTAGGGGGGTTATTATGCGTATGGTGGAGGGGGGGCTGTATGTATGGGGATGGGGTCATTATGTGTTTGGGGGAGGATGGGTATTGTGAGTATGAGTCGAGGGGGTTATGTGTATGAAGGGACGAGGGATATTATGTATAGGGGAGGGAGATATGCGTATTGAGGGAGAGAGTGGGGGTGTGGGCATGAGAGAGAGATAGAGGTGAGAGAGAGGTGAGCGAGAGATGGGTGGGAGTGAGAGAGAGGTGGGGGGTGAGGGAGAGAGGTAGGGGTGTGTGAGAGGGACATACAGGTGGGGCGTGAAGGAGAGAGAGGTGGGGGCATGGGGGTGTGAGGGAGGGGTGGGAGAGAAAGGTGGTGGTGTGAGAGAGATGGGGGTAAGGAAGAGAGGTGGGGCGTAAGGGAGATACTGGTGGGGCGTGAGGGAGAGGGAGATAGGGTCATGAGGGTGAGGGAGTTTGGAGGGAGAGGTGGTGGCATGAAGGAGATACAGGTGGGCATGAGGGATAAAGGGAAGGGGCATGAGGAAGAGGTGAGCAGGAGAGAGGTGGGGGCATGGGAGAGAGAGGTGAGAGTGTGAGGGAGAGAGAGATGGAGAGACATGTGGGGTGTGGGAGAGATAGGTGGGGGTGTCAGAGAGGGAGGAGGGAGGGGATGAGAGGGAGAGGAGAGATAGGGTGTGGGGCGCAGTGGAAACTCTATTCCTGGGCCCTGAGAAAGCCGTCAGCACCCCTGCATTCCATTACAGCGAGTCAGATGCAAGTAGAGAAAGGAACCTCACAGGGTCACCAAACACCATGATAGACTGGGCATATTGGTCTTAGTGGTCTGTGCTTTGAGGGTATTTTAAGTCATATTTCCCCAATCATGAAGCGCTTCTTAAACAAAGTGTTTCTTTATGCACAGTCAGACAAATCCATGAGGGCATATTCATGTAGTCTCGTTCACTCACTCGATTGCTGAATTTCCATACAGTGATTACATTGAAGACAAAGATTCTGGAAAGTGAAGACATGCCCATGAGCACTGCGGGTTAGTAATGTACCTTTTCAGTGCCCTTATGATGTACCCATTATCCAGGGGCTGATAAGGCAGACTTCTCCAATGCATCCCCCTCTTCCATTTCCATGGGCTATGAGGCTGTCACAGTCATGTGATTACTGCTGAAGCAATCACATGGCTGCAAATGCCAGCGGTCCGGTGGCACTCTGGTGCCACTGATTCGGCGGCACCGAAAAGGGTAAAGAGTGAGAGTGCCAGTTGGGCACTACTGCACTAGTAATCCCATTGCACTATCACAGTGTAATCAAATAATCTCCATTGTGTGTGTCCCCTTCAGCTTCATATCCATTCGAAACATGGAGCCCATAGACCGTTGGCCTGCTGTATTACACAACTTACACAGCTAAGCCTGGATCAAAGAAGTAGAGAAGTATTTAATTCTTATGCATTTCTTGCCCATTTCAGCTGGCTTGGTTACCGACTCTACATTGTGAGCCTGGTAGATTTATGATGTGTTAAAAAGTGAAAAACAAGGCCATGGCTTGTAGAGTGGAGAGTAGTTGTTCCCACACGTCAACCATTTAAATGATAAAAGCTGCACAAACTGTGCGTATTATTGCAAGAAAAGCACATACACTGGAAGCAAAAACTAACGCCACAGGGGTCCTCTCAAAGGCTTCAGTTCATTACATTATTGCTTTCATTATTTGGAAGACAGCAGCATATCCTGCTGTGCAGCGCCATTGGGACTGGAGAGGATACATACACAACATAAATTATTACCACGTTTACAGATACCGATACAATACAGGAAGGGGATCCCTGCGCCAGGCAGCTTGCAATCTACAAGCAGGAAAGGGGAGAGTGGAAACAAGGTTTAGTAGAGGGGTAAGACGTCACCATTACTTGACATAAGTTTAACAAATGGGACAGGCATCTTGGCATCCTAGTGGAGGAAGGATAAGGAGTAGGTGTAACAATGTCAGGAAGTTGTTGTATAGAAACAAATGTAAAGGTGTCGTTTTATAGCAGTGGCTATGATGGGTAATTCCAGAGGTGTGGTGCATCCCAGAAAAGGTCTTGGAGTGAGAGGAGGTTATGAGGGAAGAGAAAAAGAGGCCACAGGTGCATTCTGGTAGGGTATATGGGGGTGTATATGGAGATGAGATCTGAAATGTAGGAACAGACAGTGTTATCAAGGGATGTATTTTAGTTGAGAACTAAATCTCATCTTGAATTATTTATAGAGGATAATTCTAGTCAGTAAATGTATCTACATAGGATAGTGTCCCCTACAAAGCGTGGTGGTAACGGGATAGTGTCCAGTACAAAGCAAAGCGGTATCGTGATAGTGTCCCGTAAAAAGCATGGCGGTAACGGGATAGTGTCCCGTACAAAGCATGGCGGTATCGGGATAGTGTCCCATACAAAGTGTGGCAGTATCGGGATAGTGTCCCGTACAAAGCATGGCGGTAACGGGATAATGTCCCATGCAAAGCATGGCGGTATAGGGATAGTGTCCCATACAAAGCATGGCGGTAACGGGATAGTGTCCCATACAAAGCGTGGCGGTATCGGGATAATGTCCTGTACAAAGCGTGGCGGTATCGGGATAGTGTCCCATACAAAGTGTGGCAGTAACGGGATAGTGTCCCATACAAAGCGTGGCAGTATCGGGATAGTGTCCTGTACAAAGCGTGGCGGTATCGGGATAGTGTCCAATACAAAGTGTGGCGGTAATGGGATAGTGTCTCATACAAAGCGTGGCGGTATCGGGACAGTGTCCTGTACAAAGCATGGCAGTAACAGGATCGTGTCCTGTACAAATATGAAGGTAACAGGATAGTTAAGTATCTACATAGGGTTTCAGCTGAGGGAAAACAGTGTGTGAGATCAGTGAGCCTGATGGCATACGTTTTGCTCGAAACAGGTTGCAGTAGTCAGACAGGACATTAGGAGGTTTGAGAAAAAATGGAAAAAGCTGTTAATATTGCAAAAATGGAGGTGTCCGAATCTGGTGAGGGACTGAGTGTGAGATGAATGCTACAGTATGAAGACTTTCTAAATATAACGTGTATGATAGTTGTGGGGTATTAGGATACAGGAGTCTTAAATGATACAGGGGAAGAGTTTTTGTTGAAGGGTGCTTTGAACATGCTAATATTGTGGTGGGACATCCAGAAGGAGGTGGCATAATGACAGAAGAGTGGAGGTCAAGAGAGGACTGGTATACTATATATTGCTGTGTCACCAGCATAGTTATGATATGAAAACTAAATGAATGTTCTAGCCCTTATCAGAAAAGGTAAACAGGGAGGGAATCAGATGTCATAGAACAGTGGGGTAAACCAACAAAGTAGGATTGGAAAGGAAGAAGTAAAAGAAAACATAACACTAATGAGATAGTCAGACAAATAGGAGGTGGATTATAGATAGATAGATAGATAGAGTCACAGGGGTCTGTGGAATGGAGGAAATGGAAAAATAGAGAGTGATGAACTGTGCCAGAAGGATTTTTGTATTCTACTGTAGATTGAGCTAGAATAATCACTGCCTTTGGTAAAGCAGTGTTAGTGGGGTGGCTTGGACAGAGTCCAGACTTTAGCGTATTGTGGAGGAAATTAAAGGAGAGAAATCCAAGCCTGCAGAGTTATGTACAATATGAGTGAAAGATAAAAGAGAGACAGGGGAGGCTGGACTGTACCAGTGCTAAGAGGGAGGTTGAAGAAGTGGCTTAGGGATGGTGAGGACCATCACATTGGGGATGTATCTGTGTTTTTGTGTTGCTTTAGGTAACACAGATTAAATGTAACTACTGTTGATCTTTGGATGATTCATTCCTTTAGAAATCCATTCCCAAACACCCTGCATAAATAAAGCACATTTCATTTTCTAAGATCAGGCTTGAGTTAGTGGCTCCAGGATGAAACTGACCCGATTCTTTCTCTGCCAGATGAGACTCACAAAATGTACTACGTGTCAGCTTGTTTAGAGAAAAAAAAGCCAGAGCAGTATGTAATGTAAAGGATACAAACAGCAGTATAATGGTCGAGAAGAGTTCTAAGTCACTCAGATAAATGGAACTACAATCTAGCACAGACGAGACAGCTCCACAGCTGATTAAAGGACCAATAATGACGAGCCTGAATCATTATTACATTGTTGTGAACACAAATAACTTTGCTGGAACAGAGGTAGCTAACCTTACTCTCTCTGGCGCCGCCAAAACCCTACGTCGTGGCACTGAAGGGTTAACACTTTGGTGGTCCCATTCGGAGCATGGACCCCCTGCTGTGTTAGAGGCAGACACTGTCTCCGGTGCCGCAGCTTTTTGCTTCTTCCACCGCAACGCCGGAAACAGCGAGTCTTCCTACATCTGTATGCCTATATATTGTACAGTACCATGCTGTGTGTATATACGGTACACACACATCTTTAAGGGGGACATTCGATACAGTCTGATGTGGCCAATCGGGTTGTTTACAGCTGAAAATCCTCACTGACTTCAATGGGAATTGTAGACCACAAACAGCCCAAATATTGGACTACATAGAACAAGGCCCTTTCTTTTCTACTGTTGTATTCACTACAAGGACATAACAGACACTTGGGGGCCTACAGTATGCTATAAGCATCAATAAGCCACTTATCGAGCACTTATTGGCAAAAATGCCTACTGCGATTCTGCAAGCCTCGATAAGTGGGCAATAAAGGAATGAAACACCCAAAATTTCAGCAGTCATCATAAAGATTAGGTTATCGAGGCCTATCGCGGCTCTAGCTAGAATGGGGAGTTTCTCCCAAACTCCTCACGCCAGGAAAAGTTGTCGTGAGGCTGGTGAGAAGCTGCTGAGAGGCAGAAAGACAGGACTTCCTGCATCGGATTGATGCCGGTGGTCTCCGGAGCTGATATCCATTACGATCAGCACCGGAGACCCCCAGCATGAATCCCATGCAATAAAAATGCATTTCCAGGCAACATCATTAACTTAACGGCTAAGGCAATTAAGGGGTTAAACCCTCCCACTACACACCAAAGGCCAAATACCCCCTTCACCCACCCCCACTACGCACAATAAACACTAATACCCACCTCCTCTACCCCCACATGATTGATACCAGAGGCCGTGGGTGTCCGAGGATCCACAGGTGGTCCCTGTGGGTGTCTGTGGGCCCTCGGGTGGTGCCCGTCTCTGTCCAGGGGTCCTCAGGTGGTCCCCGTGGGTGTCCGGGGGTCCTCAGGTGGTCCCTGCGGATGTCTGGTGGCCCTCGGATGGACCCATTGCGGTACCAATCCTGTGACAATTTTTTTTGTTGCAATACATTGAAATAAATACAGCCCCCTCCCTCCCCAGCACATACAGTACAGTAATGGGCAAAATAACTATTATCCAGATATGGATAATAGCTCATTTGCCCATTATAAAATAAAACATTAGCCAGCATACTGTAAATAAAGTAAATAAACTTTTCTATTTACGCCTGTCATAATGAAGGGCTTCCTCATTACCATACTCCAGGTCCATGTCCTCTGTTGCCAGAAAGAATACAAGAAAAAAATACAATTTAATGGCCCCTAACCCATTAATCACCTTAGCGGTTAATAACCGCTATAGTAATTAAGGGGTTATCCCCGTCTCCATCCATAAAAAAGCATGAAGGCCAAAAATGCACAATAATAAAAAATACACATGCACCTAAACACCCCAATTAATTAAATAAAAGCACTAGCCAACCAATTAAATAAAAGCACCAGCCAACCAATCAATGTAATAAATAAAAGCACTAACCAACACAACAATTAATTAATTGTAAACACTAGCCAACAAAACAATTAATGAATTTAAACCAGTAGCCAACAAAACAAATAATTAATTTAAAATGCTAACCAATCCTAAAATGTACTAAAAACAAGCCACCCAAAATCAAAACAATTGAATCCAAACAATAAAAACAAATAGAAAAAATTATAATCAATTCAAAACAAGCATTTGTCAAAAAAATGCATTGTCTGTCACTGTATTTATCTGTACCCTAAAGGGGCACAGATTAATACATTAGCAGTCAATGGGCAATCACAAACATAAAAATAAATAAAAACAATGAAAAAACCTGAAAAAAATATATTTAAAAAAGACATTTACATACATACAATATCTCTCTTACCTTTAGAAGTCTTCACCCTCCGAATCCAGTTGTATCTGCAATCTCAAATCTCTCTGAGCAGCTCTCTCTACAGCTGAAAGAAATCATCGGGTGAGGCCTTTTCAGAGGGTCGATCTTCACGTCACCGGCTACTCGCCCATTTTGGGCATTTTGCTATCACAGGTCATCGAGGCTTTCTGAATACCGTGATAGCAACGCTCAAAAATAGGCGATTTAAATGGCCCGGTTATTTTTTTTTATGAACGCTTATAGCATTGAACGCTTATACTGTAGCATGGGCCCCTTGGTATACGTAGGAAACAATAATTGATATTGTCACTTTCAACACTTAACATGGAGAACTGTTTTTGAAAACGAAAGTATGTGTGCGAGCAAGAAATAATGAAAACACACACCTCCCATTTCCTGGTATGTGATTGGTTCATTCAGCTAATGCCTCCCACCAAACAGGATACTTAAGACGTTGCGTGACTGCATACTGGCCTCCTGCTCCCCTTACCAAGTGTGGCAACCACACGAAACGTACGTAGGGTTTTTATGACGCCATGATGGTGGTGTTTTTAGCAGATGGCGGCATCTTCTAAGATACCCCAGTGATCAGGTTGTAGTGCGGTATTATTATAATACATACTGAGTGGCTTCATCCCTCTTGTGACTCTCCTTAGATCAGAGTATGTGATTAAGAGCTTTTTCATGCGCTTTGTTAGACTGCGTCCATAGCATGGGAAGCCATGCTGAGCCGTGCGGACACGCCGCGCTGAGCCCCTGCATCCTCAATGAGGATGCCTTGAGAGGGGGCTCAAGCGAGCGTTCGCAGGCGTGCTGAGGAGTTGGATTTTTCAGCCGACAGCCAAGCTGTTTTTCAGAGCGCTGTCGGCTGAAAACATCCAATCAGCGCGAGGCAGTGTCAACGTTACGGCGCCGTGACGTCGGCGCCGTGACGTTGACGTCACTGCATCGCCTCCCTCAGCCTCCCCCGCCTCCCGATCGCGCCCGCACTGCTACCCCCTCTATGGACGTGGCCTTACACAGATGCATCGTAGGTGCTCCTGTGAATCACTGCAGCTCAGGCTGCTTGAGAAATACCTAATACGCTTTGCTACAAGGTGATAACACTGTTGCTCATATTACTCCTTGCTGCTCAAACTGTGTGAGAATTAGTATTCATACCTAATGCGCCTCGCTACATGGATGCAACATAGTTGCTTATGTAGCCCCTGTAAGAAATAGTGGACTACATATCTTTCTCCTACTGGAGTAAGTCCTGTTAAGGGCAGGCGCCAGTTGTAATCATGGGTTTTCCACCTTCAAGCCCTGACCTGAGTGATAGAGGTAGGCTCCTGACTCTGTGGCAGGCCTGAGACAGAGGGGAGGTCCTGCTGACATCATAAGGGGCAGGGCTGTACTCTATTTAGTAGGCTGTTCCTGTGAGTGATAGTCTGTCTGTCCTGGGAGCTGAGAAAGAGAGAGGAGGATGGCTGTTATGTCCTGGAATCTAAGAGAGAAGATACTCAGCCATTCTGAGTAGAGTTGATAGCACTATAGTGCGTGGACCAATGACCCTCACCCTGCTGAGGGGGTGGGAGGGGGGAGAGATCTGGCCTCATCCATAGGGCCTACCCTTGGGTGGAGGCAGGGGTATTGCAGCCCCAACCAGGCCATCCTGCCTCGGTACAATCCTGGAGGAAAGGAGAGGAGAGGAAAAGGCCTGTACACCTGTGGAGTGCAGTGGGCATATGAACTGCTGTGTACTGCTGCTGCTGTGTGCTGCCACTGCTAAGCTGTAAGGACAATAAAGAGACATTGCTATTTTATATAAAGAGACTGTGTGTGAGAGCTGGATCATTCGCCCTGGGACCAGGGTTTCTCTGTAAGGGTCCTATCCCACATCCCTGGGACTTATGGAGATGGAGGCGCTGCACCATTGCTAAGAAGATGAGGCATATACCCCAGAAGCCTGGTCCCGTTGTCCCCAATACCACCGCGGGAGACTCAGGCCCTCCTGTTCCAAGCAGGTACGCACCACCCAGAAACACGTAGCCAGCCCTCAATACACCCTAGAGGGACAATCTGTGTCCGGGGGGGGGGGGGGGGGACATGGGCTACACTTATTTTCAACATGTGTCAATATTAGTACAGCATTGTATTTTAAGTGTTCATTTTGACCCTCAAACTAGGGCTTACACCAGCGGTGCGAATCTCTAGGGGAGGGGGGGGATGAGGGCAAGGCGGTTACAGAGATCCCGCGCTCTTCCCCATGGCATTAATTTAAATGCCGGGGGAGGTGTGAGGCCTCTGTAACTCTCTTACCTGGTCTCTGCCCGCTCCATGGCAACACCGCGTGGGTCATGTGATGTCACGTGACGCCGAGTCTTAGGAGAGAGGAGGCGCGAATGCTGCGGCTCCCGACATGGGGGCCGCAGCTCGAGAAGTTAGTGCCCCCCTGGCTTACTCCACTTAATACATTTATGAATGTCTGTTGCACACCCTTATGACAGTGTCATGCTCAACAGGTTATCATAACTAACATGCCTAGTGTTTCTTCATAAACTGTGAATACTTTTTATATGTGTAGTATCTTAACCTACACCTTGCTTGGTATACCATTGCGCTAATTATACTATCTATTTCAGGGGAGCGCAAACTTTTAGTGCTGCGTCCCCCTGTCTCTCTCCCCCCTGGCGCTCGCGCCCCCCAACTTCATCCGCGTCAGGCGACGCTGCGGGCTCATGGCGACGCGTCACAGCCGGCTGAATCCCGGTAAGTAAACAGTTGCAGGGGCCTCACGCAATCCCCCGGCATTAAATTAAATGCCTGGGGGAAGAGCGCAGGGCCTCTGCAACTGCCCGCGCCCCCCCAGCATAATCTCCCGTCCCCCTGGGGGTCGCCCCCCCCCCTCTTTGCGCAGCGCTGATCTAATTGATAGATATAGGTCTATGTGCTATTATGGTATACTATCGCAGCCAAAATGGGGATTTTAAAGCACTGTAAATAGTTTTCACTTGCGTCGCTTACACATTAATAAAGTATTTTATTATTTGTTCTAATGGGAGACAATAAATGCCATAGATATCGCTTGGTATTTACATTTTCTTTATACACTTCGGAGTGCCTCCTTAAAGTAGTGTGAATATTCATATTCTTATGACTATGGTGTCAGTAATACATTTTGCATACTTTATCCCAGAGTGCAATATTAGGGTTCTTGTGTAGGATTTCTTTCTTGCACCAAATATTGTTTGTTTATGTATTATATACCCTCTGCACCGGATATATGAGAGTTATATTTCTCCTTGACATAGCAATTTTGACTGAGCGGATGATCAAAAGACAGTAATTTAATAAAAAAACAAGAAAAAGAAACCATCAAAAATGTAATTCATTCTACATTTGGTTATATTTAGCATTCATACTGTATGTGTAGAAATAATACTTGAATTGCTTAGTGGGGGTGTAATCTAAGCTAATTTCATAAAGAGAGACTAGTGTGAAGGTGATAAAGAAGCTAATTCCCATGATTTCCTTCTGCGTGTATCACCATCATGTTGTCTGTTCCCATACACATTTTATCCCGCTTATCGTCTTAGCACAGGGCTCTTCAACAAGATCTCCCGAGGGGCCAGATCACAAAACATCTACAAGTAAAAGGGTCACAAGCTTCCTGTAATGTTATTCTAGATACATTTCAAAACTTCTCATTTTACATTTTGCATTTCTAGCATCAGTACCCTATATATTTACATCACTTTCATTTACAAGTGAGTTTCAGTGTCAGAAATTGCACTTTGCTGCCTGCGCAACTAGTATGAAAGTATCAGGAGGGGTGTCCCAGGGTCACATCAAAGCACTTAGTGGGAACGCATTTGGACCACAGGCGCCAGTTGAAGAGCGCTGATCTAAGTATTAATAAAGTCGCCAATTAGCTGGATAAATGAGTGTAACAGAATCTAACCGGGACATCAAAGTCTGGTTATCTCGTGAGGTTATTAAATGGTTACAGGTGCCTACGGTCTGTTATTTCCACTGTAAAAATGATTTTGTTTTTTTTAAATGTATTGCGATGGTTCAGGACTAAACTCTATAGTACCACAATATTTTATATCTCTGTGTCCTGAAACCATTACAATCAGGTTGTACAGCAGCTTATCTTACAATAGTAACAAACTTAACTGAAATCTACTGCATGGAGTTAGTCTGAACCTATAACAGCAAAGAGATGAGTAATCTCAGCTACGCAAAACGTTGGCAGGTGCTAGCGTAGCACGCTAAATGTTTTCTTTTTACTGGTGAAACATTTTGCGTCCAAATTAGCGTTGGCAGGCGATTCGTGAAGTACCATACATGTGCAATGGCCTTAATATACTAATTCAGTGGTGTGCAAAGTGGGGGGTGTGTCCCCCAGGGGGGGTAGGAGATGTCTCTGGGGGGGGGGGGGGTGCGGGAGGTTGCAGATGCCCCGCACTCTTCCCCGAAGCATTTAAATGAAATGCCGGGGGATCGCGTGAGGCCTCTGCAACGCTAAACTTACCTTGACTCTGCCGGCGTCACTCATGTCCATGGCATTTGACGCCGCGGGGCCATGTGATGTGACGTCACACGCGTCAAATCACATGATCCGCGGCGTTATTTGACGCTGCATCAAGGTAAGGGAGGGGGCGCGAGCACCAGCGGAAGAACGTTTGTGGGGTGCAGCAGCAAAAGTTTGCCCTCCCCTGTGCTAATTTGCTCAAATTCTCTCAAAATGTTAGTTTCGCTAAATGCTGAAACTATGATTAGGACGCGCACACGCGCACATGTTTTGCTCACTGGCGATATTTTGCTGAAAGCTAACGAAATGTTAAAATCTATGACTAATTTGAACGACGTGACTAGCCCTTTGAGGCTCAGCGAAACATTGTGCAAGGGAGTGAAATTGGAAGGACAAAAACGCTAAAAATTTTGCAACTGCATATGGTATAATTCCCCACATCTGTAGTAATCAGTTTTCTTTTTTTCTATAGTACTGTTTAACATGGTAGAAAAATAAAAGCTTTCTAGATACTAACTTGTATTTTTTATAATAGGGATTATTTGCAGGCGATAAGAACATTTTGGAGCTGACAGTACTGTATATTACAATACACACATTTTGTCATACTATCTGTACCATTGGGGATTTTTCTTTTTTCCAACACTGAGAGAGATTGCAGGAAGATCCCCCACCCCCCTTATCATGCGCTCCCCTATTTTTTTCACATCATTATTTCACTAGAACATAGAGGTTGTTTATTGGGTTTGAGCTGCACTTTAATTCACTATAGTGTTAAGCGCTGGGTTATACTTCACTATATTATTTATTTTATTTCTTTATAAAATATTTTACCAGGAAGTAATACATTGAGAGTTACCTCTCGTTTTCAAGTATGTCCTGGGCACAGAGTTAAGACAAATAATACATGGTTACAAATACAGTTACATAAATGAACAGGGTATACATTATATATGTAACGGCTGGACCCCCCTTGTCTGACCCACCCAATCTCACATTGGCCCGTGTGGTCTAACCGGTCCCATTACAAGGTCGTGTGTGGTGGTGCACCTGCAAGTAACAGGACTCCTGAGTCTCCCGCTTGGTGTTATAGAGGATATCATCAGGACAGGTAGCTGAGGTAGTGGTTACGAGTCCAACTTACTTCACGTGCAGCGCCTCCACCTCATCAGGATCTATGCTTCCGCAGGGAGATTGTCCTGGTGAGGAACTCCTTCTCGGTGGTGACTGCCACTGCTGAGTAACTTCACACTCACACAGTGGGGGTCTCTTTGAACATGACATCTTTATTGTAGGTTGGGATGTAGCAGGCTGCCCCATGCAGCTGCCGGCTCTATCCGCACATCTCTCCGTGCTGTCCCTTTGCCAGGTACGCCCTCCTGTATTGAAGTGGGATTCCCTTTCTCCTAGGGAGATCACCCCTGCGCCAGGTCCCTGGACACCGGGTGGCTTGGACAGACTTGATTGGTCACTCTGCTACCGCTAGTTACAGCACTAGGGTCACAAAAGTATTCCTCCAACCGCTTCACACAACTGCTGGCTAACACTTGCAACTACTTTGCCCTTTATACCTCAGGGGGCAGGCGCATCTCTGATGTCACTATCCAGGGACTCAGAGCATACAGCCACTCCCTTCCTTACACAGGGCACCACACCAGGGTGTGAGGGAAAACCTCCATAACTACTGTTGGCAGGCCTGTACTTACCAGGACTTACTGCCAACAGGGAAGATGTACGCAGTCATTATTATGCATGGCTACATACTCCCCCTGGTTAATACTCACCGTCCCGGCTGGGACCTAAATTTGGTGTACCTTGCGCCAGGAAACACTGCAAAAGAACACACAAATAACATGGCAAACATCATCACATTAACATAATAATGCAAGCCCATCTCACTCACTGACCAGCAGGGAGCGCTAACGAAAAAGCAGACCACTCTAATTTGGCACTCAATAGTAATGTCGAGGATCTGGCTTCTTCACCTCCCGCCCCGCGGCATCATGCACAGTCACGCTGTATTCCCGTGGTATCCCTCGCTCATTGCAATACACCACTTTGTGCATGTACACACTACGTCCTATCTTCCAGACCCGCATAAGTTGAGCTACCCTCTGCTCGGCCTGAATTCCTTTAATGGCTCCCCCTTTTTCTACGATATAGTGCTGGATATCGTTTTTAAGCCATCTCTCCCTATTCTCCTCTATCTCTCTCATTAGAGGTTCCGGGACATATGGGTAATCAAGCCCATGCGACCTTCTGTATTTTGCCGCAATAGCCCGTTCAGCTCGGCAAGCCCTGGTCAACTTACTTTTGCCAGCCGCCCCGGGCAGCACCCATGACAGGGGCTCATCGGTCTCTACCGGGTCATCCAACCCTGCGGACTCCTTTGGGATAATAAGGCCTGCCTGGATACGATCCCACCTTACCCTTAGGGCCCTAAGGTATGCCTCGTCATCAAAGTCCCCGGCAGCCCACCAGTGATCAACCACTCCCTCCCTCTCTAGGATAAATCGGGTGCGGTCGAACCAGGCTACATACCCCTCGTACAACGGGGCCCACCACCTAGTCTCCTTCCGTTCTTCGGAGCTAGGTTCTATAGACTCCTCTATCGACTCCTCATCAGGCCCACCCGAAGATACCCCGGACGTACCCTCAGATCGCTCAACAACTCCTTTGTACTGTGCGGTGTTTCTAACGGTAACGCTTAGCACACTAGGGCAATCACTGGATACCGACACTTGTCGGGACATCCTCCCTCCTCCCTCCGACCCATCATCCGAAGTTCCCCAGTCCAGGCTTCCAGTCCGATCCTCGGAAGGACCCCGTGACTCCCCGGACAACCCTAAGCTAGAACTGGACCCGAATGAAATAGTGACGGGGACAGGGGCTTTAGCTAGGGCCTTGGGGCTAACCTTGGGTGTGGACGGGGTTTGGGGACGGGACCGAACCGTAGGTATAGGCAGGGTTACGACCTGCTCCCCAGCAATACCTGTCTCGGCTTCAGCACAAAGTCTCTCTTTCTCACCGGCAGTGGGACTCTTCACTCTCCGACTCGAGCGCCCATTCCGTCTGGCAGTAGGTGAATGACTTCCGCTGCTCGACCGCAGAGGCGCGATCATCTCCCACTCGATGCCGCTCTGGTCATCCGGAATCACCTCCGCACACGCACGTGCTGCGACGCCATCTTGGGTTGGATCCCCAATCGGGATCTCTTCCTCCACGAGGACATCTGGCAACGCCCGTCTGCTGCGCGATCCAGTCTGGCTCTGGACTCGCTCTTCTTTCTCCTCCACTCCCTGGGTCTGCGACAGGCACTGTGTCATCTTAGTACCTCGCAGGGTCGGGGTGGATCGACCTCCTTCCGATCCACTAGTCACCACGGCAGTGGGACTCCGGCGATCGGGTGGTCGCGGTACTGGAGACACTCTACTCCGCGTCTCTACACCACGGGGAATGGCATCTCTCCATGGCGTACCAATAGTATGACAGTCTCTCTTTATGACCATCTTACTCGACAGCCTAGCACACTCCTCGTCCGAGGATTCTAACTTGCAATTCGGCCGAGGCATCCCAGTAGGGGACCGGCGATGGGCTCCTCGGTGATCACCTCTCCGATGGCTGGGTTTCTCCGTCGGGAGCACCAAACCTGACTCAGACTCCGCGGGACCTGCACTCTCATTCCATAGTGCTCCTGGCTGCTCGTCGATCGGCATTGGGACATTTCCTGCTACTCCCACCACTTGTACCGGTACAAAAGTGGTCATGGGCCACATGCACTGCAGTCCACAGTGGGGGCATCGGGCCTCGCTGCCCACGGCTCCGCCTGGCAGTCGGCACTGCAGGCAAAGACACGCCACAGTCTCCACACCCTCCACACGGATGATCAGGAAGCCTCCTGGAGCCGAGTAGGGATGAGTAGAGATCAACGGACTCTGGTCCACTTTTTCAGCAACTGCAGCCATATTCACCAGCGGAGGCACTCGTTTCAGAGGTCTGTACTGGTCAATGGCTCTTTGCAACTGAAGGGCAGGGGCGGGTTTGGCAACCCCTCCTCCTTCTTTCTCTATCGATATCCGGTGGAACTGCAAACAACTCCCCCTGGTTGAAACTAGGGGGATGTCTCGTAGACGTGTAGGCTGACCCAGCACAGGTGCAGAGTGAGTCATAGGCCATGAGGGCGCGGCTCCAGCTTTCGCGCCAAACTCCCCATCGGGGTGGAGTTTTCTCGTTGGCGCCAATCCTGGCCAACAATTAGCAAACTGCAAAGTTGCAAGACTTTCTGCAGCTTGCCCACGCGGTGTCCCGGGAACGCGGGAACCGCCATCTTGGTAAGTATTGTCCTTTTTCCCATTGGAGGTAGCGTCTGGCTGCTTGTTAATTGGGGTATAACAAAGTCCATTTCGTTCCTCCCGTCGGATAACACTGTCATGCTCATTATTCTCAGGGGTATCATCCCGAGAACAAAAACATGATAAACACGGCTCAGCCACGGCTTTCACGCCATTCCACAACAAACTCACAAAAGTATCTTCTGTAGCTTGTTCTTCGTCCACGCACAGTTCATATGCGTGTTCTTCCTCTGACCACAATCCTGGACCTTCTGCTCTGTGCAGATCCTCCATTCCTACGGTTCTCTCTCCCCGCCATCCTGGACCTTCTACTCTGTGCAGATCCTCCATTCTGACGGTTCTCTCTCCCTGCCATCCTGGACCTTCTGCTCTGTGCAGATCCTCCATTCTGACAGGTCTCTCTTGATCGTTGAACACTGATTTCCTGTACGTGGAGCTCCGCTCTGCGGGGCAGCTACCACATCCGTACAATAAACATGCCTTGTGCACCACCTTGTGTACCTAACGTAGATCTGACTCGTGTTTGCACTACCTCAGGCTAGGCTCACTCTTTCGGTGTCTACTGTAACCCGTTCCTCCAGTCTGTGCTCCTTGGTAAGTGGTCTGGAATGGAGACTAGAGTACTCTGGCTCTTCCATGCAGTACTTTGGGCGTCGACCTACTTTTGGCTAGCCTAGTGCGGACCCTTCCAGAATTCCTGCCCTAAGTTACCAGTTTACCCCTTCAGGCGTCCCCCGCTAGCGCTACCTCAAGGCGACTAGAACAGCAATAGCCCCCTGCTCCAGACTCACTAACCCCTAACGGATCCCAAGGCGTCTTTGCGGCATGCAGCTCCAGCATCTCCCTGACTATCCCTGGCTCCGTCCCACGCAGCACAAAGTGGCAGCAGACACTTTCCCTGTTTCCTATTGTGTGCCTAGCAAAAGCCTGTCCTGTTAACAGGTATCTCAGCAGCGCCTCCAATTGTAACGGCTGGACCCCCCTTGTCTGACCCACCTAATCTCACATTGGCCCGTGTGGTCTAACCGGTCCCCATTACAAGGTCGTGTGTGGTGGTGCACCTGCAAGCAACAGGACTCCTGAGTCTCCCGCTTGGTGTTATAGAGGATATCATCAGGACAGGTAGCTGAGGTAGTGGTTACGAGTCCAACTTACTTCACGTGCAGCGCCTCCACCTCATCAGGATCTATGCTTCCGCAGGGAGATTGTCCTGGTGAGGAACTCCTTCTCGGTGGTGACTGCCACTGCTGAGTAACTTCACACTCACACAGTGGGGGTCTCTTTGAACATGACATCTTTATTGTAGGTTGGGATGTAGCAGGCTGCCCCATGCAGCTGCTGGCTCTAGCCGCACATCTCTCCGTGCTGTCCCTTTGCCAGGTACGCCCTCCCGTATTGAAGTGGGATTCCCTTTCTCCTAGGGAGATCACCCCTGCGCCAGGTCCCTGGACACCGGGTGGCTTGGACAGACTTGATTGGTCACTCTGCTACCGCTAGTTACAGCACTAGGGTCACAAAAGTATTCCTCCAACCGCTTCACACAACTGCTGGCTAACACTTGCAACTACTTTGCCCTTTATACCTCAGGGGGCAGGCGCATCTCTGATGTCACTATCCAGGGACTCAGAACATACAGCCACTCCCTTCCTTACACAGGGCACCACACCAGGGTGTGAGGGAAAACCTCCATAACTACTGTTGGCAGGCCTGTACTTACCAGGACTTACTGCCAACAGGGAAGATGTACGCAGTCATTATTATGCATGGCTACATATACAAGACATTGCATGCACAGTTAAAGAAAATATATATTATGGGCGAATGAAACAGTTACAGACCAGATTAAAATGTGAGGCAGCCTTAGATTTGAAAGAACTTAAACTGGTGGTGGATGTGAGAGTCTCTGGTAGGTTGTTCCAGTTTTGGGGTGCACGGTAAGACAAGGAGGAACGGCCGGATACTTTGTTGAGCCTTGGAACCATGAACAGTCTTTTGGAGTCTGATCTCAGGTGATAAGTGCTGCATGTGCATGCATATAACAGAAGGTGTCAGATGATCCTCCACCTATTGAACCTTGAAAGGAGAATGATACTTACTGTATACTGTATATATAGGAAAAGAGTGCGAGGAGCGCAACAAATAAAATTACAATTAAAAATAAATAGCAGTATTAATGTGCTGTAATAGTCAGTGTGTGTGCCTCAATGGGATGGCGATAACACAACCACTTACACAGCCAAGTGTGAGTCTGTATCCAAATATGTCTCTGGTGTATAGATGTCCCTCTCCTCTTGTGGGGTGTGGTATTCGCCTCTCTCCAGGGCTGTTCAACTGGGGAACCCCGTGGTGAGGCTTTGCACATCCACTCCGTTGGACCAAGTGGGGTGACAGATACAGCCAAAATAGTATGGTTTCGGTCCCCACCACCCTGAGGAAGGTCCCGTTTGGGACCGAAACATTGGAATTGTGTGCCCTGTGTTTCTCAGAACAAACTGATTTATCTGCTTATGCCTGAGTGCTGTCTCCTGATATCATGTGAATGGTATCGTATATATATTTATATATTGTGTAAAATGTGTCACATTTACTAATGTGTGGAGATAACATCTCCATTTTTCCATATCAATGCTTGGTGTGTGTGTGTGAGTGAGAGTGTGAGTGTGTGTGTGAGTGTGTGTGAGTGTGAGTGTGTGTAGGTGTGTGTGAGAGTGTGAGTGTGTGTGAGAGTGTGAGTGTGTGTGTGTGTGTGTGTGTGTGTGTGTGTGTGTGTGTGTGTGTGTGTGTGTGTGTGTGTGTGTGTGTGTGTGTGTGTGTGTGTGTGTGTGTGTGTGTGTGTGTGTAGCATCACTGCTCTCAGTGGGATTTATTTGACTGAGGCATTAGTTCCAGTTTCCTTTGTCTAACCTTGCCCCGTGGAATCTTTGTTACATAAGCCATATTGTGATGTTTTAGTGTTTCGAACAGGCCTGTGAAGTCTGGAATAAAGGGTATTGCATGCAGTAAAGATTACGTCAAACCGCATTAACTGCCTGTTATCAAGTTTGGTCAGTTCACAGTTTAAAAGTAAAGCCGTTACTATGCTTCGCAAAAAATAAAAGCTAAGCTAATACACATATTGCACTAAGATTGCATTGCAAAGATCAGATGAAATATTTTACTATGGGAATAATACTTTTGACTTATTTTGACTGTTATAAGGGCGTAATAAAACGAGTCCCTTAAGTGGAAGCGGGGGAGAGACGATGTTCAGCGGAAGTCCCTGGCACGGTCCCCCGCTGTCACAAAATATTTCAAAAGGGATTTAAAACTCCCAGCATTTCGTTTCTGTTTTTTGTCTTTCATTCTCACCACTTTTTTTTTTAAACCCTGAAATCTGAAACCCTGAAACCCTGAATCCTGTTATTAATCCAGAATAATATTGCATATAAAGGAAGCAGCAAACATGAAAGAGGTTCCATGTTCCTTAAAGCTGTTCTCTATCCCTTCCTACTGTACCCCTTCCTACAGAACCCCTTCCTACTGTACCCGTTCCTACAGTACCCCTTCCTACTGTACCCCTTCCTACTGTACCCCTTCCTACAGAACCCCATCCTACTGTACCCGTGCCTACAGTACCCCTTCCTACTGTACCCCTTCCTACTGTACCCCTTCCTACAGTACCCCTTCCTACTGTAGCCCTTCCTACAGAACCCCTTCCTACAGAACCCCTTCCTACAGAACCCCTTCCTACAGTACCCCTTCCTACTGTACCCCTTCCAACAGTACCCCTTCCAACTGTACCCCTTCCTACTGTACCCCTTCCTACAGTACCCCTTCCTACAGTACCCCTTCCTACTGTACCCTTTCCTACTGTACCCCTTCCTACAGTACCCCATCCTACTGTACCCCTTCCTACAGTACCCCTTCCTACTGTACCCCTTCCTACTGTACCCCTTCCTACTGTACCCCTTCCTACTGTACCCCTTCCTACTGTACCCCTTCCTACAGTACCCCTTCCTACAGTACCCCTTCCTACTGTACCCCTTGCTACTGTACCCTTTCCTACTGTACCCCTTCCTACTATACCCCTTCCTACAGTACCCCTTCCTACTGAACCCCTTCCTACAGAACCCCTTCCTACTGTAACCCTTCCTACTGTAACCCAGCAGTACCCCTTCCAACAGTACCCCTCCCTACAGTACCCCTTCCTACAGAAGCCCTTCCTACTGTACCCCTTCCTACAGAACCCCTTCCTACAGAACCCCTTCTTACAGAACCCCTTCCTACTGTAACCCTTACTACAGCACCACTTCCTACTGTACCCCTTCCTACTGTACCCCTTCCTACTGTACCCCTTCCTACTGAAACCCTTCCTACTGTGACCCTTCCTACTATACCCCTTCCTACTATACCCCTTCCTACAGAACCCCTTCCTACAGTACCCCTTCCTACTGTACCCCTTCCTCACCACCCCTTCCTACAGTACCCTTCCTACTGTACTCCTTCCTACAGTACCCCTTCCTACAGTACCCCTTCCTACTGTACCCCTTCCTACTGTGCCCCTTCCTACTGTACCCCTTCCTACTGTAACCCTTCCTACTGTAAACCTTTCATACTGTACCCCTTCCTACAGTTCCCCTTCCAACAGTACCCCTCCCTACAGTACCCCTCCCTACAGAACCCCTTCCTACTGTAACCCAGCAGTACCCCTTCCTACTGTACCCCTTCCTACAGTACACCTTCCTATTGTAACCCTTACAACAGTACCCCTTCCTACTGTACCCCTTCCTACAGTACCCCTTCCTACAGTACACCTTCCTACTGTACCCCTTCCTACAGTACCCCTTCCTACAGTAACCCCTTCCTACTGTACCCCTTCCTACTGTAACCCTTCCTACAGTACCCCTTCCTACTGTAACCCTTCCTACTGTAACCCTTCCTACTGTAACCCTTCCTACAGTACCCCTTCCAACAGTACCCCTTCCTACAGAACCCCTTTCCTACTGTAACCCTTCCAACAGTACCCCTTCCAACAGTACCCCTCCCTACAGTACCCCTTCCTACAGTACCCCTTCCTACTGTAACCCTTCCAACAGTACCCCTCCCTACAGTACCCCTTCCTACAGAACCCCTTCCTACAGAACCCCTTCCTACTGTAACCCTTCCTACTGTAACCCAGCAGTACCCCTTCCAACTGTACCCCTCCCTACAGTACTCCTTCCTACAGAACCCCTTCCTACAGTATCCCTTCCTACAGCACCCCTTCCTACTGTAACCCAGCAGTACCCCTTCCAACTTACCCCTCCCTACAGTACTCCTTCCTACAGTACCCCTTCCTACTGTACCCCTTTCTACTGTACCCCTTCCTACTGTACCCCTTCCTACTGTAACCCTTCCTACAGTACCCCATCCTACAGAACCCCTTCCTACAGAACCCCTTCCTACAGTATCCCTTCCTACAGCACCCCTTCCTACTGTAACCCAGCAGTACCCCTTCCTACAGTACTCCTTCCTACAGTACCCCTTCCCACTGTACCCCTTCCTACTGTACCCCTTCCTACAGCACCCCTTCCTACTGTATCCCTTCCTACTGTACCCCTTCCTACTGTACTCCTTCCTACTGTACCCCTTCCTACTATACCCCTTCCTACTATACCCCTTCCTACAGTACCCCTTCCTACTGTACCCCTTACTCACCACCCCTTCCTACAGTACCCTTCCTACTGTACTCCTTCCTACAGTACCCTTTCCTATCGTACCACTTCCTATTGTACCACTTCTTAGTTATCCTTCCTACTGTATCACTTCCTACAGTAACCTTTCCTACAATAACCCTTCCTACTATACCCCTTCCTACAGTACCCCTTCCTACTACACCCCTTTCTTTTGTCCTACTTCCTACATTTCCTTTATAACACAATATAATGCCATGGCCCCTAAAATAAGGAACATCTTTGTCAAACATTGGCCAATATTGTTACAGGATGCAACTCTATCACAGATACTAACATCACAACCATCTATTGTTTTTAAAAAAGCAAGTAACTTCCAGAATAAATTGGCACCTAGCTGTCCTTTAAATCAAGGGGAAAGAAAAGTGACGAACATTCAGGTCAAAAATGGGTTTAGACCATGTAGTAAATGTATAGCCTGTAAGTACATTTGTTGCAGTACAGAATTTAAATCTAATGTTACTGCTAAAATCTACAAAATCCTGTCACACATTACATGTAAGTCAGAGTTTGTCATTTATATGCTGCAGTGCCCTTGTGGCCTACAATATGTGGGACGCACTGGTCGTACCTTTCAAAGACGAATATACGAACATGTCTATAATATAAAAAAGGGTTTAACATCACACAGTGTGTCCCACCATTTTTTGATACACCATGATAAAAATCCAAAAGGCCTTGTTTGTCAACCTATTGAATTGTGTACACCCAATTGGAGAGGTGGTGATAATATACAACACACCAATAGAAGGGAGGCCTTTTGGATTTATGAACTTAAGACTCTTTCCCCAAACGGGCTTAATATTGATTTTGAGCTGGGTTCCTTTTTGGGTAAGTGAAGTGGTTAAAACAATTTATAAATAGTGTGGTCTAAGAGTGATACAAATTAGGACTAAGTGCAATTTATTGGGCAGCACTTCACCTGTCTGGTTCTGTTCAACTATAGGTATTGGTAGTCTGTACAATTAGTAGTTTGGAGAAGGTTTGAATATCCTTTTGCCACATTCAAGTATTTTTGGTATACATATATGATGTTAGGATATCCCAATGAGATAGTATTATGAGGTATGGTCATGTGTTGTTATTATTGTTATTTTTATGTATTTTATGTGTGTTAAGTAGTGAGCGACATAGTGATTTGATATTAATGGCATGCTGGATATGTAGCTTTAAATGGCCAATTAATTTTTAATTGGTTAGTGTATATTATTGTTTCCCCTAATATCAGTTTCTGTAGCCCCTGAGGAAGTGGAGTAACGTCCACGAAACGCGTAGGGCAGGTGACATAGTCACTTTGTGTTTGGTACTGGACTTATATGTGACAATTGGTTTGGAGCCTTTTTACATTTATCAGCTTTTGGCATTCAGCACGCACGAACTGTCCCTTTAAGGGCACGGGCACACTCGCTCGCGGGCGCGCAGAGACAGTCTGTGAAACCGGAGGAGGGAGTGAGGAGAACGACCACACGTGGTGTAGAGCTGTGAGCCCCACAAGCGGGCCTCCGTCACCGGCACTGTTCCTGGCAATCCCTGAAGGGAGGTTTTGCATGTGAGTCGCGGCGGAGCAGGATTACAACACTGCAAAGAACCATCTGCGCCAAGAGGACACTATATAACATCGCGTGTTTATGTCCTGCTGTTTGTAAGTAGGGCTCCAATTTTTCCATCCTGGATGACCAGCGGTTTTTACATTAGTCCTTACCATTTTATGGCATAGTTCTTTTTAATAAAGAGTATTTTAATTGTCACTAGGAGTCTCACTGTTATATGTGGTGTGTAGTGTAGAACTGTTTTAACCCTACAGTGTTGCACTATGATTTGTGTTTGTTTGTGTTTTTTCCAATACATGGCCTGTCAAGCAAGGGTGCGGTCCCCCTGAGGAGTACAGGACTTTCCATTGAACTTTTGGCGCCAGGTTTTTTCCTTTTTTTCCACTTCCTACTGTACCCCTTCCTACAGTTATCCTTCCTATTGTACCACTTCCTACAGTTATCCTTCCTATCGTACCACTTTCAACAATAACCCTTCCTATAGTAACCCTTACTACTGTACCACGTCCTATTGTACCACTTCTTAGTTATCCTTCCTACTGTATCACTTTCTACATTAACACTTCCTACAGTACACCTTCCTACAGTAACCCTTACTACTGTACCCTTTCCTACTTTACCCCTTCCTACTGTAACCCTTACTACTGTACCCCTTCCTACAGTACCCGTTCCTACAGTACAACTTTCGACCTACCCTTTAATCTGTGATTTTAAGGGCGTGTGGGAGGGTGTTACTGCTTAGATATGTAGCAAACATGATGGCACTCTGGGGGTCTTTATACAGATGTAACAAGATTCACTGTCCCGTCATCGTGGACAAAAAATCAAAAGTCCGTGGCGCTGTGGACAGTGACGATTGTGGCCTGGGAGGATTAATGCTGCAGGTGGTCCACAGTGTTACTCCTCTGCTTGATCACGCCACTGATTGAGCCACCTGAGCTGAAGCAGGCATATCCTTAAAACCTGACCTGTTGGTGGCCCTTGAGGACAGGAGTTGGCTACCCCTGCTCTAAGTGAACATACACCTTATTAAAAGTATCTATCTGCAGTAGTACATCTGCTGTATCTAGCTCAGACGCAGCACTGCCCAGACTGAGACCTCAGTCCTTTATCTCAGCTTAGCAGGGTGTCTGGAAGCTGTTAGCCAAACCTTTAGCACAAAGGCTTTGTTGAAACGCACTTTACTGCAGTGATACATTCAGTTAATTTGGTATTTCTCTCAGGTGCAACTTGGCAATGGAAATACTTATTTTACTGAGAAAGCCTTAAGGGTCACAGAGGAGCGGCGGTGTTGGCAGGTGGCTGATAGCAGTGAAACAGCGTAGTCGTATCTCCATAAGTGCAGAGATATTATTGTAAAAGGGGGGTGTTTATGCCTTGTCACCTGGAATCTGAACAGTGGCTTTCAAGTTGTAACAGGACCTGTGGAGAAACCCAGGAGAGAACAGAAAATCATACAGGAGAAAATATGGCTTTCTCCGGAGACGCTTAATCTGGTCCACCAGCCAAAGATGGCAGGTTTCCACAGCAACCAGTGAGCTGATGTCTAGACACTGTGAGCTGCGGGTCTCTTCTGCTTTTATGTCCTTTAGCTTCACAGCCCATGGTAATGCACACACACACACACGCCAGAGGTTTTTCTGTCCCAGAGTGATGGGCTGTGACAAGCACGCTTACACGGAAACAATAACTCTTGTTAATTGGAATATTACAGAAGTAGTAGATGGTATGTTTCTACCATATTGTATTTTAAAGAAACACTTTTCACTGCTTTCTTCCACAAATTATGTTGTCTGCAGTGATGATTTACCTTCTTTCTTGTTTTTTTTTTTTAAACGCTGCAGCACTCCAGAAATATCTGCTTGTTTTGCTTTAGGATTTTCAGGTTCATATGAAATTACTGGATATGCTTCCTATTGTCAATCAATGATGTTAACGTAATGTAATGTGACCAGGTGTGAACCAGACTGTTTTGGGGGGAAAGGCGGAAGGGGGCTTTTGCCAAGTGGCAGCATCAAATGCAAGACATTTGTAGTGAAGTGAAGCTACGTAAGACTGACACAGATATGTCTGAGCTGAGATTTCTGCGATAACAGATCCTGCAGGGATTTTTGCAGCAGACAAGAGCGAATGAAGATGGCGGCCGACAGGCGACATTTGATACGTCTTAATGTGGGCTTTGCTCTTCAATGTGTAGCTGGACCCTGTGGCAGGAAGGGTTAAGAAATGGTGGGAGTTTAGGATAATGACTGCAGCGTGAGGCTCTGAAAGTGTAATGATAATATTAACAATAGAAATATTTGGTATGCATAGAATTACTCACGAAAGTAATTCAGAGGCGCAAAACCCATCAAGCAAATGATGAGTAGATGTGTACAAATGACACAGTATAACGAGGTCACTGGATCCACTTCCTTGAACCGCAGGGGATCTCAGCAGAGTAGAATCTCAGAGGGAAGATCTTGGGTCGTGAAAGAAATGACAAAAGAGAAACAGACATAGTGTAACACGTTTACTATAAGGCACACGTAGTGAATAAGTGGATCGCACTTACAGAATGCCCAAGTAAAAAAGACTTTGGGTGTTGTTCGTTAGGGACACCCGCGTCCTTCTTCTATGGGCCGTGGTGCATTAGATAGAATTACTCAGGGAACCAGTTCAATACTAGTGTGGAAAATATACGGGTCAAAATTCAGTTCTGTTTGTACAAAGTAATTAACGGCTAAGATATTGAAGTATGTATGAAATAATAGAACACACCTGTGTAATTCTACAGTCTAGGCATGAGTAGAGCAATTGAACCGTTTGGTTGCCCAAAACGTAGTCATTACGCACGATGGGGGTCTGGCACTCCGGGGGCCTCGTGAAATAGTGTCTGCGGCAACGTCATGCCCAAAGAATGCTTGTTTTCAGCTGTGATGGCGTCCTGCGTTCCCATGGAGCGCTGGATGCAATTTGAAGTGAAGGGAAATGGAAGAGCTGAAATATTAAAATTGACAAAATATGCGAAAAAAATAGCAGTGCCTTGAGTGACGTGTTGTATTGATGTAAACACGGATGGCACCGCTGCTGATATGAATCATCGAATTACAACGCTCAGATCCCATGAAATAAGATGTGTGGCCATATATGTGGACCACAGACTAGCCATGTCATTCTGTGATTGATTGCTAATTGGTCAAATGCTACAAACCAGCCAACAACAAAAAAACAACATTAGGGTACAGAAATATAAAAGTCATAATTGTGTTCATATTACAGTATGTACAGTATACAATATGGTATCAAAGTCCATAAAGTCACCCATAGATGCAGTGCAGTTTCACTTCCTGGCTGCAACATCAGATTAGGGGAGAATCCACTACAAGAGCATATCTGCCCCTCGTTACTTCTCAGCCTTAATTTCTCACTATGCAGCATCCCGACTCTTGCGTTCCGCTCCAGGATGTCTTCTCTCTATCCCCTTTGTATCTAAAGCCCTCTCCCGCCTTCAACCTGTAACGTTGCTGACTGCAAACAGATTACGGACCCGCAAGGCAGAGATAGGGAGTAATACACCGACCTTGGCCTGGGATCAGAGGCCTAAGATGCAAGGGTAATCAGGTACGTTCCAGGGTCGAGGCAGGTGGCAGGAATAGGATAGTCCAGGTCCGGTTCCGAGGTCGAGGCAGGTGGCAGGCAATCTGTGTGGCTCGATTTTGGGGAGTTATTTTCACTTGCCTTACTGACTGGGGGCTGCCACGGAGTTCAATTGTGCTGTACCCATTAAAAGTGGGCCAACTGTAACTGCTAGATTAACTCCCTATCCGGGAGAAAAATATGGCTTCCGAGTGAGCACGCCCCAATAACTACAGCTACAGCCCACATGATTGAGCTTTGCTAGACCTCTGGAGCTTTAAAGACCAAAAAAATTAAAAATATTTTTTAGGAGGGGGGGGGGGGGGGGATTGCTGATATATATTGATAAAAATTTTTTTTTATATATATATATTTATATATATATATATATATATATAAAAACAACATTACCATTCTCTCGTCCGGTAAAGATAGACTGCACTCGGTTCAGTAATCATGAAAAACTGTATTGGGCATCTGAATAGAAAAGATAAGTCACCCAATCCGACGTTTCGGTCCTGGAATAGGACCCCCTTGAGAAAGGTCCTATTCCAGGACCGAAACGTCGGATTGGGTGACTTATCTTTTCTATTCAGATGCCCAATACAGTTTTTCATGGTTACTGAACCGAGTGCAGTCTATCTTTACCGGACGAGAGAATGGTAATGCTGTTTTTCTATTATTTGAGACTAGCACCTGTCTATATGAACCAGTACATTGAGTGCAAGCTGTGATGTTTGTTTATATATATATATATATATTATTTATATATATTTATATATATATATATTTACACAAGGTGTGTGTGGAGTGGGAGTGGATATAAATGGTGTGGGTGGGTGTGGAAATGTGAGAGTTTGTAGCACAACTAAAAGTGTGTGTGGATACTTAGTGGTCCCTATTGGTGTATAGGGATGGAAAAACAACACACACCTTGTGTAAAGCACTGTATATACTGTGGGCTCCCCATTCATTTTTATTCACACCGATACACATACACACTCTCTCCTCACTTGCTTTCATTACCTTTTGACACCTCTAGCCATAAATCTCATCCACACCGGGGGAAGGAACAGCACAGATAACATTCCAAGAGACACTGTTTTTTAAGTAACCTTTTGCTTCATTCATTGTAACATCGCCGGAAGAAGAGATCAGTGTATCTCGAAAGCTCGCACAAATAAAAGCATTTCGTTAGCCACAGAACGGTATCATCTATTTATTTTTTGATTATATATATATATATATATATATATATTTTTTTTTAAGTATGGATATTTTTCATGGTATATAGATTAGGCTACTGCTACCTCACTGCCCTGGCTACTAATTTATTTGAATGTGATCTTGTTGCATCTATTACAGTTTTGTCCAGTGTTACATCTGGAAGGGAGTTAGTTCTCCCTGATATCCAGTAACTAGCTGAGTCCAGATTGGTGAACAGAGAGAACAAGAATGCACAATTTCTTACAGTAGAATAAAAAAATAACAATTAGTGGGGAGTTTGTCAAGTTTCTGTTTTCCTTATGCATCTCTGTAGTGTACAAAGCAGTGTACATGTAAGTTTGTATCCATGCTACAAAGGGGTAGAGCCTCAAATGTCCGTTAATAATTTAATGTTGCAGTCTAAGCAATATCCTACATGTGTGTTTTTTTAAATAAATCAGTTCTTTACTATGAGAAAATACTTGTTACATTTAAAAAAATAAACTATTTTAAAGACATTTTTAAGGTAAGAGGCATTTTTGTTCCTATAGCAACCATTTACAAAGTCACACCCCCTTCCCCTTCTGAAACAGCATCAACTTTTTGAGCCCGGCCCTCTCTAGCAGTGAACCAATTGAATCTAGTGCCTGCCTGGTCACATGATCTTCCTCACAGAACTTTGGCTGTCAGTGCAGCAGATTACCCAAGATGCATTTAGTGAACCTCCAGCCAAATTTCAGCGATCGATTACACTGAGAACGGAACGATCAGCAACTTAGCTAATCACTTATCAGTGTGTAGATTGAATTGATGCACATATTGAATGGGGAAAAAAAGCTTGAACTGCATTTTTAACGAGGCGTTAACTTCAGTTAACATATCGTTAAGTGCTAACGGGGATCTTCAAAGCTCAGTAACGATGCGCTAAGTGCTGTTTTCAGCCGCAACGAGCCCTTGTGTTCCCATAACGGATGTTAGTGCTAATGATATGCAAGACAGGCGTTCCCTCTAACAGCGCATATCCTCAGAGCTCCGTTACAGTTACCGCAGGGATTTAATGTTACGCGAGGTCAGAGCTAAAGGTGGCGTAACTCACATCCAGACCCTGATATAGATCTGTTACAGGCTCTGGGTAAGTGTAAGACCACAGCTAGGTATGATTAAACTACCGTATTGTTATTTACAGGGCTCTTTTCCTTTCCTATCTTCTTTTTTAACTTTAATTAAACACCTATTCAAGGACCTGATAGAAGTAACGCTGCCTTAGGGATACGAACTGACTTGCACAGGATAACATGGAGCTTCTAGTGGATTTTTACATACTGCTAGTTCTGACGAAATTGGTGAAATTCTGGTCTGGTATGTTTCTGTACAAAGGTTCAGCTGGACAAAATGTCTGCAACTCATTATGATGTCACAAGTATGATGCCACGTGCGGATAGCCTACCAGGTACAACACCCAGTGAACAAAAAAGGAAAAATAATGTGCGCTACTAATTAATACTCTATATATAGTGATAATCAAATGACCACACATAAACAATACACCTATGTGATAAATAATAATATCAACAACCTCTAATTAAGTGAAGAGGGCGTCTGCGGCTGCTTGTATTGGAGTGGCTCAGTACCCCTATAGAATAGTGGGACACAAGAAAAAACTGCACACAACGCATATGGTGAAGTATGTTCAATAAAAGTGTTATATTAAGTAAGGTAATATATCTGCGTACATCAGGATATAAAAAACAGGCATTACTCGTACAAAGACATGTGTTACCAGACGCCGGACACCGAAGGCAGCAGGATCAGTCTCTCCCTCGGTACCCTCAGATGGTAATCAGCTGGAACCTCGGAGCGTGTTCTCTGCAGATCCCCTACCTAGTAAAGGTTGTCTCTAAGCATTTAGCTCAATCTCTCGAGCTACAGCGGGTCTTGTATATATATACGAGCGGCGGTTGATCCAGCTGACGGCCGCCATTGCCTGACGTCTTGCCGTCGATCACACAGAGCAGCTGTCTGCAAGTGTGATTGTGGACTATCACCTCCTCCACACCGAAGCTGCTTACCTTTCAAGCAAGCCACCAGACGGAAGCTCCATAGTGACACTCTGGGAGCAGTTACCTACAGTACCTGTAGAGAACACGCTCCGAGGTTCCAGCTGCTTACCATCTGAGGGTGCCAAGTGAGAGCCTGATCCTGCTGCCTTCGGCGTCCGGCATCTGGAAACACATGTCTTTGTACATGTAATGCCTGTTTTTCATATCCTGATGTACGCAGATATATTACCTTACTTAATATAACACTTTTATTGAACATACTTCACCATATGCGTTGTGCGCTGTTTTTTCTTGTGTCCCACAATACCCAGTGGCTGACTTACTTAGAGAAATTGTGGATGGCGGATCAGAGGCGGTGGAGGAGACAAGCATCCCGGGACAGCGAGGAAGAAGGTTGCTATAGGGAGGGCGGGGGTGAGGACGGCCAAGAGCAGGTTCCAGGCAGGTTTTTTTTGGGGGTGTTATGTAGGGGCCACACAGTTGTGTTGCCAGAACTTCAAGAGTAACCTTGAACTGTCACTACTTTACTCCCCCCCCCCACATCCCCAGGCAACGCCGGGTAATTCCGCTAGTATATATATACTGTGTTGCCGAATGTTTGTCTGTGTGTCTCATTATGCACGCCCAAACTAAAAGACCTACTGTAGAACAACCAAACTTGGAAGAATTCTATGAGTTAGTACAATTTCTCTCAGCCACTGAGTGTTGTACCTTATAATAGGCTATATATCTGGTATATGGCATCATACTGGTGACATCCTAATGAGAGTCAGATAGCTATAAAGTTGACACACAAAGCAGACGAAGAGCGAAAAAGAGGAAGTCAGTTGCCACGTGAGGTGAAAGTAAGAATGCTGGAAAAGGAGAGAGCATCCGAACGAATTGGGGACATCATGTGGTATCATAAGGTAAAGGAAAGTGATGGTAGGAAGAGAGATGAGGGGGGGGGGGACGGAGAAATGGAGAGGTGAGAGGAGGGATGAGGTTGGTTTCTTAGAATTCCAGAGCAATGCTGGGTACTTTCAGCTGGTACATTATACTTTATAAACAAGATGTCTATGAGTAATATTTTAATCAAAACCAAAAAGCATATATTTTTTCTTCCTATTCAGTCGTGTAAGGTCCATTACACAGTATTAGTAATGTAGTTATTGTACCATTAGAGATGGCAAAACTGGGTGTGATTAAAATCAGAACCTACTGTACCAGAACCTTACATTCCAAACACAAATACAAAACCCTTACTTTTTTTTACATCCAAAACCCCAAATTGATTTAGCACCAAAACCAGAACACCGGGTCATGAGCCATCTCTAGTTATTTCTCTGCATATATTTTTCCATTGTTTTAAGTTTCACGTTTCTGTTTTCAGTTTTTTCATTTCCTAATTGTTTTCGTGATTTTATATTAATTTTAAGCATTTTTTATGCTTTATAATGCTATGTCATCATGTACCTGCTTGATACAAAAAAAGGGGAAGTGCGCAGCTAATATGTGGTATAATGCACAATCGTGAATACAATGTGCAATAAACAAACAATATTGTTGACCTTATAAGTGCACTAGTAGTGCGTCTGCAGCCTTTCTTGGGGGTTGGCTCGTTTCTTATGTACTTGCTTGGCTGTTTTTTTTTTTTTTTCTCCCAGTATAATTTAAAATCCAAAAGTAAAAACCAAACGCATCGAATGTTGACATGAAACCTAAACCACAATCAAAACACCCCAAAAAAATTAAACTCTAAAGTAATATCAAAACTAAAACATGAGTGAGAGTGCCCACTGTTACTTACTAATGATACAATCACTGGGAACTTGATGCATGGTTAGCGTTGCATTAGTCCACTTCCAACCATAATAAGGTCCTTACTGTTACATGAGGTTACATGGTATTTAACCATTCAAGCAAGTGTCCAAAAGAAAGAAGTGCTATTTCTGTCTCCCATTTCCTCCTTTTTCTTTATATGAAAAGTGAATTAAACATTTTATATATGAGGAAACAAAAGAGAATATTATGTGTGATCAAGGATTGTGACTTTTCGCAGAACAATATTGCAATTTAACTTGAGGGACCATCTGCCCATGAAAGGCTTTAACTGTTTAATATGTACTTCTTGATAACAATTTTATTATATGAAAAAAAAAAACAGAGGTCTATTACGTTGCATAGAAGTATTATCAGAAGGAATAAGCTGCTTACAGTTCTTTTTATGGAATATAAATGAGTGCCGAGCAAAATAACAAAGGTCAGGTCAAAACAGCACATTTCTGTACAAACTGGCAATTCCTTTAACTGTCTCAATGTAATCACATACTCCCTTATGCAACCCTCCAAACATTTTCCATTTGAGAAATATTCGGGACTATTTATCCAATTCCCATTGTGTAAAAGTGGTAGAAAAACACAGCACAAAATTTATCAACTAACCCCCAACCCCCTCCACCCCCCCGAAAAAAATTGGCTGAAAAAATGGGTTTTGATTACTCTAACACATTGTTGAACGGAGATTGCCTGAGATTGCATCAGAGTTGCTTCTGGGAGAAACATCAATCCAGAAATAGGAGACATCCCTTGTGTCTCATTTTCTTAGCTGGTGGGGCTATTAAAACCATGCCAACATGTCAACTTTAATGTCAATCTAATAATGTATGTGCCTTGTATACTGCCACTCCATTTTATTTTAATGTTTTTATTGTGTCTCAGTGTTTCGATCTTAAAGTGAATTGTCTCGAGACACTTGGGAACCAAAGTGTTGACACACAGTTTAACATACGGTTAAGTGCCTGCATAGACTGATAACAGTTTTTTTTTTAGAAAATCCTTGTGTTAACTCAGAGAAGCAGGCGATCAAACCATGATCAACTGAAAACTGCCAGTTATGTTGGTGCGAGTTCTCCGCTGATTGAGGTGTAATCGGGCACATTGGGGCTTAATATATCAGCCCCTAAAAGTCTGATTCTATATAGTCGGAAGAGGTCGTTTGGGCCATCTTTGGCCAATAACCCCTATTGATGTCAATACTGTGGGAATTTTCGGCTGAAAATTGCCTGAAAGTCCATATGAGACTTTATAGAATTACGCCCTAAGTCTTCTAACTAGATACTGGTCCAGTATTAAATATATATAATAATAAGCTGAAATGACTAAAAAAAAAATATGTATGATGCTTAGTGGTAATAAACAAGGCTTAACTGATCTTTGCCTCTTCTGTTCTTTCCCCAGACGATGTAGAAGAAACCAAACCAACTGAAAGTGCCCAACAGGAAGAAGTTGTGAGTGAAGAAACCAAGGCGAACCAAGAAAATGCCTGAACACATTGAAATGTTCCCCCGTTTCTCTCCTCTTGGACTCCATCGTTCCACCTCCCCCAGCTACCCTCTATCATTCTCATGACCCTCCTCACGTGGCTCCCACCACCTCACACCTCCTCCCTCTTATTTCTCTCTGTGTGGCAGAACATGTAAAAGGCAGGAAAGTTTCAGTCAAACCGTGTGGCTTAAACATTTTAAGTGTTTCTTGGTGTTGTTAATGGCGAGTTTTACAGTACGGTCCAATCCAATTCATTTTGGAGATTCTCTTGCACTGTATCCAAATTTTATTCCAGCGCCCCGTTGCTCTTCTCTCTCTCTCTCTCTCTCTCTCTCTCTCTCTCTGTGTTCCGCTGTGTGCAATGTTCCGTTCACCTATGGATTTCAAAACTATTCAGTGAATTTTTAAAAGAAAATGTCTTTTTTTAAATTTTTTATTTGTTTTATCAGTTTTTTTTTATTCTTGTTCCTCTTCAATGTGATGGAATTAACTTAACAAAAACTAATTAGCCCTCCCTACAGTTTGTTTTCCAAAATAAAGCAATGTGCCAATAAGCGTATAACCCACAGTTCCCTGCGTCTTTTCCTTCCTGTTGAATGTGTTGGCTTTACTGCTTATTCATGGGAAGATTCATAGTTTCTGTTCCCACTTTTTATTTTCTTATTGTCGCTGATAGTGCATGTCATGCTAGTGTAATAAATCTAGGCTACATTCCAATGCTAGCTAAAATAACTTACAGTCTCACTTTGGTACTCACAGAAAAGTACAATTTCATTAATGTTCAAATCAGTCTGGTCTTCTGTTTCTTAAATGCCTCATGGTGCACAAATGTTCGTCTTTGTTCTATTATACTGGTATTGCCAGTGACAGTGGCAGTGCCAGCTTTTTGGGGCTCCATATGAGACTATATTGGGACAGGAGTGACCAACTCTAGTCCCCAAGGGCCACCGACAGGTCATTTTAAGGATATCCCTTCATCATGGGTGGCTCAATCAGTAACTTAGTTAACGAAAATGGATATCCATAAAAACCTGACCTGTTGTTGGCCCTTGAGTACCGGAGTTGTTCTGTTATTGGACTTTATTTTTGTATCCACTTTTTATATACAGTTTTTTCCCTTTTTTGAAAATAGTATACCATAGGATGTTTTTAGTATCTCCTTGTAAGTTGTTAGCCCATAGTTTTTGTTCTCACTTATGCAATATTTACTGCATTATTTCTTGCGTTATTGAATGTTAATAGGGGGTAATAACCCCATAATCTGCTACGTCTGTATGGAGCTGTTACATGGCTTTCCTTATCTGCAGTGCTTGTTAGAATTCTGCACCAGCTGTTATTCATTTGTTTACTTTACACTCCTCACTGGAGTTGAGAAATTACCCAATAGCTCATCCTGCTTTGTGGCAACAAATACACTGTAGGTTACATATACTTGAACAAGTATTGGAAGTGGAGGAAGCACACTGCAGCCTTTGGTTGAGTATACATATAACGGGTATTCCCCCACCCAATCGCAGATAGAGTGTAGGTGCAGAGAACCTCTTGTTACCGGGTGTGGTGCTTTACCTGTTAGGCTCCCAAGAGAGCTGAGCTTCCGCCACGGGAAACCTGGGGCAAGTATAATATGAGTAACCCTGTACTTGGTGCAGCGCCTCCACCTGCGATGACTCCCGCCAGAGGGGGAGTGGTTTCTCGCAGGACAATATATATTAACACACACACAGCATGTATAACAACCAATGCCTTTACTATCGTGACAGTACTCATGCATAACAATCAATACATCAACAGGTATCCCTCCCTTGAGGAGACACTAACTAATGCGTCTCGCAGGATGCTACCTCCACCTGCACCTCCACCGGATGATCCCACCCAGTGTCCAGTAACCCCACACAGTATTACCCCACCCTTCAAGTGAGATATGTATGTGTGACTGCGCAGCCACTATGTCCCGTGTGAATATGATAGGACTCGTTGGTGCACTTGTGGATTACCTGCCGGGCACTCCGGTGCCCGGGCCTGCCAAGGAACTTCACAAAGGATCCTGATGTTGGCTGAATGCAGGAACTACCGTCCGGGGTGATCCCACCCGGATGGCTGCTGCAGCGACAGCAAAGGTCTGAGCCCAAACCTCTGGATGGACACGCGGCGTCCGCTGTGTCCCTAACTGGCTCTGGATAGTAAGTGAAAGGGTCCCTAACCTGGGGCTGTCCCTGACACAACTCACTCTACTGGGTGGCTCAGGGCTATCTGGGGTCTTGAGGGCTGCTGGCCTAGTGCAGGGAGTCAATGACTCCTGCACCCTACCTCCTTTCCCTGGCTGTTCCTGGCGCTGACTGACTAGCGTGCTCCAAGCCCGTGAAATTTATCTATTCTCCCCTGCAGGGAGATGCTGTTGCCCTATTGGCTCCCTGGGGTCACGAGGGGGGCGGCTGAGGCTCATGGGACTTGTACTCCCTTCCAAGAGCCTTCCCTGGTAGGCTAGCGTTCGCGCGCTTATCACTGCGCATGTGCGAGCTGTTTGTGGGCCTCCCGGCGCTTGGCTCTCACTGTGCATGCGCGAGGCAATGCGAAATGGCGGCGCCCTGCTTCGTGAACCGCCGGGAGCCTCGCAACGCGATCGCGTCCCCGGCAACCGCCCGTACGCATCCCCGGCAACCGGCTGCGTCGGAGGATAGCGCGCTGCTCGCGCACATGCCCCCACACCTCCCTGCGAACGGCCGCAGTGAGTACGAGGAGGGGGGGGGGGTCCACAACGGAAGGGGGAACCTGGCTTCATCCAGTATACATATACAGTATTGTAACATTTCTGGACTGTCTTGTCCTTTCTTTAGACCTTACACCTGTGTGGTGTCAGGTCTGAAGAAGGACAGAATAGTCCAGAAACGTTACAATATATGTATGCCTGCTCTGATGCATTAATACAAAAGAAGTTTATTTATACTCAACCTAAGACTCCTTTGTGCTTCCTCTACTTCCAATACTTATTCACGTGGATCCAGCCTTGAGATGCCGGGATCAACAGAGGGCGAGCACAAAGGAGGAAAATATTGTTAAATATATATTTTTTAAAGCAATAGTGTGCCACTCTCACACATTCCTATGTTACATATACTGTAGTGATAATAAAGGTCTGTGCTATCTTACATGTTCTTTATTACACGTCGGTATACAATACTCTCCAGTTGCTAGTAGAAAAGAATAGCCTTCAAGCTAGGGAGTCATTATCAAAGATTACTGACATACTGTGTGGTATTGCTTGTATTATGAAACATTTACATCATAGTCTGGAAATGCCTCCAGTGCTTTACAGCTAAAGAGTTTATGGCAATTTTGTCTAATCTGAAGTTATACACAATTTAAAAATAGAAGAAAAAGGCAATTGTGTAGCCTAGATGAAATATGCTATTGAACATCAATTTCACTGGTGTTTGCTGGAAAGTTTGAACATTAGCTGTGATGATTCTTGGCAGTCTATGTATCAAGGTTAAGGGACAGTTTACTGTGATATGCAGTATTATTGTATGTTCGTCACCAAATGTTATATAAAGTGTAACTACGCCCTAATTCCTCTTATTGCGACTCCAATTCACAAGCTGATGCTCACAGAGAAAATTGTGTTTAGACCAAGATTAGATTTTCCAAACATTTCATGACTTGGAGCATTCAAGGAAATCCTCATCCCGTTGCCTCCCCAAACGTAACCCTCAAGAACCCCATGTAGCCAAGATTGGAGGTAAAATTGGGCAGCAGCTTTATTAATAAACAACATTTAGTTTAAACCAAAATGAGACAGGAATTACTCCCCACCCTGCCATCATGTCCATAAGCAGACATCCGGCCCAAAGGCCCTCAACCACAACCACAACCATGGTCCAGCCTCCACCACCAAGTGCTGCCAGGCACAATGGCCCCTGCAATACTCAAATACCACCAAGGGTAAGCAACCCGTACCTATCGTGCCCAGGAGATACGGTTTCCCTTCTCACTTTAGACTCAGTCCCAGGTCAAACATTAATCAGAGTCCCAGAGTATCACTACCCAAACATTCCCCAGAGCGGCGCCAATATATACGACTGAACCAATATACCAAATAGCTCCTTTGTTTGATTCTGTCCTTTTATTATTTATTAATATCTCCTTGCTACCACCACCACCAGGAATAGTACAGAGGAGGTTTCAGAAATGTAAGGGGGGTGGAGCGGGTTGTCTTGATCCGTTGACACTTTGGAGGCCTCCTATCTATTACTGGGCCTGCAAAAAAGTATAGAGATATAACCACTGGGCTGAGCATATATTGTCAGCTAATATGACCGTACCCACTTCACATCCAGTAACAATAGTTACACAGTACCTGCTATTCTGGATCGAGGCTCACTTGTAGCAGGTGAGACGATCCATGTAGCTTAACTCATCCCCTTTTTAAAGCACACAAAGTCCTTCTATTTTCCTCAACTTTATTGAGTGGGGTTAACAGAAATATAAAAGTACTTGCATGTCGTTTGTGGTAGGAAATGTCTCTTGTGAGGAGAAGTATCCTATTTGAGAGGTAGTGGCTTTGGTATCAAGGGAAGGTAAAAAGGAATCCCTTTCTAAGGGAGCAGTGGAAGATGTGTCTTACTCACTGTGGCTGCTGATGTTAAGAGAGAACACACTTTCCTTTCCAGATAGGAACAAGCCGAGGGGCGTAACACTATACAAAGAAGGGCAGGGGGAGAGGACTAAACCAATCTCAACTATGAGCATTGGGAGGTTGCCAGGGCAACTGACTAGTGGCACGTGGAAAAGGTAATATAGTAACAACTATGTTGCAATGCACACAGCACTGACTGCTTCAAAACACGGAAACATGCACCCGGAGTGCAGAAAAAATACATAGAGAATATACAATCCTGTTCCAGGACACATGCACATATAGTATGCTCTGCAATGCTTTGGCCCCGTAGCAGTAACTATTTCACTAGACCAAGGGTGTTCAACTCCAGTCCTCAAGACCCCCCAACAGATCAGGTTTTAAGGTTATCTTAGCTTCAGCACAGGTGCTCAATTAGACCCTGCTTCAGCACAGGTGGCTAAATCAGTTTCTGTTTCAGGATAGGTGGCTCAATCAATCCCTGCCTGCACATTGCAAAAAGAAAATAAACCAAAACATGGAGGCTCATCTTAACTGCAGAAACTCCCTCTCACGTCATCAAATGTCATACAATGCTAAAAAAAAATAGCAGTCAACAATATACTGTACAACTCACTGTCTGCTCCCTTCTTCCATATATGCTTCAAATGTGCTTAATATTCAACAAATCCCTAACTCAACGGAAATGCGTGCTGATTCTGCAAGTTATGTTTATGTCATTTCTTCCATAGTAGGCAGTTACTGCAATGTTTGGAAGCTGAAAATGCTTATTGGGATTATTATAGTGAAGATTAATTCAACATTATTACACAAAAGTTCCAGATTTATCAAAGGAAAAACCCCAATTACTTTCAATGGGATTATTTTTCCTTGATAAATAGTGTTGTTTGTTGCACTGTTTTTGCCCCAGTTTTGCACCTGTGGCCCCTTTGAGTGAGGACCAGTCACACATTGCCTTGCAATGTGACACTGACACTGGAAGGGTGACAGTAGGACTCTATAGAATAATGTCTACACCACGATGATTGACACCTCTATTTTCTCCTGCGGTATCAGAAGGCAGCTGTCTTTGATTTGCGATGTTTGTGACAGTGGAAGGTCAAAGCTTCTTCTGGAACAGCAAAATAATACAAAAAAAACTTGTTTTATATTTTAGCCGTGAGAAGCATGACAGATTTGTGCTGTTCCAGGAGAAGAAGTAGGAGAGTAATAATAATGAATTTCAATGCACTTTGGAATGTCTTATTCTGCCTTGTAAATGCAGTGAAGAAATTAAGAATATCTAAATTATTTTAGTTTAGATATCACTCTGTACTGCTCCTCTAGTGCGCTCTCTCTCTCTCTCTCTCTCTCTCTCTCTCTCTCTCTCTCTCTCTCTCTCTCTCTCTCTCTCCGTATAAGGGTTCCATGTAAAAATTGATTTGAGACAAAAGGTGACAGTGCATCTAATTTCCCAGCAATCCCTTGCTGCAGTGGAAGCACTGTGTGCTAGCTAATAATGGGGAAAAGCAGGGTTGCAGACCTGTCTAAGACATGTGAATATGCTCACAAGCGATATTATTTGCTATATGCTATACGGTAGAGGTTTTTTTTGTCACCTTTTTCATCTACCATAACTTATCAAAACGTGTGAGATATATATATATATATATATATGTATATATGTAGCCTAGCATCCGGCCACTACCTTTTCCTCTGGTCCCTAACAGTATAAGTCCTGCTAGGGTTAGGCACTGGAGGAGTTAATTCCTCTGTGGGCCTACTTGTTATTGCAGCCTTGGATGCAGTAAGTATATCCAAGGGCGGGTCTAACAACAGCCAGAGAGCGTCATCCTAGGGGAGGATTCTAAAATAGAAATAATTCAGCGCACAGCCAATGGAGTGGGTCCCAAACAAAAAGTAGTAAAAAATATATTCTTTATTGGTCCATAGTTAAAACACGGAGGTAAACACCCTCCTACGCCTGTATGGCACTTCATCAAGGATAAATATATTTTTTACTATTTTTTGTTTGGGACCAACTCCATTGGCTGTGCGCTGAATTATTTCTATTTTGGACTTCTACTACTTCTTCTGGCTGCACGCCCACCAGGACACACTGGACTGGGGTACATCTATGTGAGTACAACTACCTTATTCTATATATTTCAAGCTGTGAGCCCGGGACTACCCCAATGAGGTTCTTGACTGGGTTCACAACCCCCAGCCTTGACCTTCAGGTGTAATTATGATCCTTCAGTGACTCCACTTCTATCAAAATTTATGTTGTTATACCTCACTAGCCCCAGTATTCTGTGTTTGTGTCTATATTATTATGTCAATTACATGAAGGATAAGAATCCAGCGCTGGAGCGCATGAATCACTAACTTTCCCTAGGTGAGGATCCTGGCTGGGTCACATTCAGTTGATGTGATGCTTGTCAGTATCAGACCTGAACTGTTATGCGGCAGGGTTATAAGCCCAACCCCTGGGAAGGTATTGAGACTTTCCCAAAAGTGAGTGAGTCTGTCTCCCCTCGTCCTGAGGAGTGGGAGGGTGTGTGGGATATCCTGAGCACTACCAGGAATAAGAATCTGGATTGGGCCTGCAAGGCCTTATCCCTAAAGGAGGGCTGTACCGTCTGTCTGACTTCGGCTGTACTGAATAAAGAACCAGTTGGACTATAATCCATTGTGGTTACTGACTGAACCAGAACATAGTGTCAGTATGGACCATCCTGCAGACACAGGATTCATACTAAAAGGAGGCGCTGCCAACAAGTGAAGTACCCTGTAAATCTGTCCTGATAATCCCCACACAAACGCAGAAGTGCTCAGCCCTCCTGTTACCTCACAGGTCTTCACCAAAGACACTAGAAGCAGAACAGAACTCACTTAGGGTGGGGATAAAGGGGCTACAAATTGAGGAGCTGCTGAAATCGCCAACATCAGGACAGGTGTTTGCAGCTGGACTATATGTGCTTACAGACTGTACTTATGGACTGTGTTCAAGAACTGTGCTGTTAAGACCAGGGAGTGGCAGGGACTGGGGTTTATTCTTTGTGGCCCTGCCCTACCCTCTCTCAGTATCTGATGGCAGGCATCTTTGGAGGGGCGATCGAGTCCCTCTGCTTGAGCAGCTCCACAGTACTATGGCAGTCCCCTTAGCGTGGGGCTGCCACAGAAGAACCTAACTCGCAGAAGTAAGGTGGGGACAGCTCTCCGAGACACCGCAGGGGGAGGTTGTTGCTCAACCGGATATCCAATAAGAAAAGTGGGGACAGTTGTCTGAGGTATCACCAGGGAGAATGTTGCCACCTTGGGTTACCAGAAGAAAAGTGGGGGCAGTTCCCTGAAGCGTCCCCAGGGAGCCTCCTGCCCATCCAACTAAGAAGAAATGTGAGGATAGTTCTGCCCACCTAACTCTAACCCTAGGTATGATGCGGCAGGCATCTGAGGAGTGGTGCCCGCTCCACGGGTGCCAGAACCTCTGCTGGAGGAGCTACCGTCATATCCAAAGCGGACCACCAAAAGGTAACTGCATTATAGACTGTTACTCTCTAAAATGGCATCTCCTGTCGAAAACGGGAGCCACATGGTTCTTTGCAAAACTTGCAGTCCGTTGCAAGCTTTTGCTCTGTCTCCAGAAACAGCACAAATTGCTGTAACTGCACCTCCTTCTCTCTCCTGGATTGGACGCCTGGGTCCCCCAGGGGGAGGAGCTGGGCATGACCAAGAAACCTAACGGGTGCGAGGAGCTCAGACACACGTGCGCGCAATGACTATCAGATGTGTGTGCGGAGCTCCTCCATCACTAAAGATAAAATGCCCACTGACTGTGGCACAAGTTCTGAACTGTTTCATCTGGAGTCATCACCGCCCTACTACGGTTCCTGTGCTGCATCTGGTGGGGTGATTCCCGAATCGGAGGACGACTCTATGCCAAGAAGAGTAGATGGGAAGCCCCCTTTCCGGCTCAGCTACATGGATTGAGGCCCTCCGCAATGTACCCGGTTTGGCTGTCGAGCTGCAGGTTCCGGTGATAGACACCTGGACCCCAATGGAGATCCGGAACTTCGACCCGCACTGGGACCGAGCGCAGGAGGCTGTGGACCTGTACCTAAGTCGTCGCCAGGAGATGCGTGAGGCCCGCGCTAGAGCTGTCGTCTACGTAACCGCTGCAGAACGCCACTACGATACATTGAGGCTGCTGGAGCAATTTCCCTGTGAAGTGTTGTCCTGCACCACCCCAGATGACCGCAAAGTGATGCCGATTACAGCTCCACCACCGGGAGAAGAAAAGGCCGCAAAGCCGTCCGGCCGGATGAGCTTAACAGCTGCTGCTACCTCCTCGGACTCATTTTCCCTGCAGTGGTGGGGGAGAAAAGAAGAATGGGACCAATGAGCGGCCTTACTGTGGCTAGATATAGTACTGCCAGAGGCCGTGGCATCTGGAGCCTTGCCGGGACTGTGGACCCTTTTATTGCTCTACCTCGAGAGATATCAATAATCTCCCGGTTCAAAGACTATAATGTGCCCTTCCCACCCCACAATGCCAGCGTACCCCCTGCTGATCTCCATCCTAGCATTAAACCTATGACCTCTAGGCCCTTGTCACCGATAATGTCCGTGGCCCCCATGAATGATGATATTGTTATGCCTGCATTGCATGTTACACCTATAGTGGGCGCCTTACCATGGTGGGAGGAGGGTCAGCTCAAGACTGAAGAATAGGATAAAATAGAGTGTTTGATAAAAGCATGGTGTGTGAGGCGCAATATCCATATGAATAAGGTGGAGTATATCTCCGAGTCTGGGAACAAACGGTGGTATTCAGTAAAAGTGCCTGACAGTCAGGGTAATATGGTGGGGAAACCCGATCCGGCACACTACAATTGAGGTAGTCCTATGTAACCACCATATTAGATCTGGGGTTCGCACCAGGATTATGTGGGGTTGTTTAATGTTATACTGTTGGATATACATGTTTAATGCAACTGTTCACCACACTAGTGTTAGGGACAATTACAAGGTTGTTGGTACAGTATGTGATGTTACACGTACTGTAGTCCAAGTGCGATTGTTGGAATTTCACCAGGGGGAGATTGTAGCCTAGCCCCTGGCCGCTACCTTTTCCTCTGGTCCCTAACAGTATGTCCTGCTAGGGTCAGGCACTGGAGAGGTTAATTCTCCTGTGGGCCTAGTTGTTATTGCAGCCTTGGATGCAGTAAGTGTATCCCAGGGCGGGCCTAGCAACATCCAGAGAGTGTCAGCCTAGGGGTGATACTGGCTGGGTCACATGCAGTTGATGTGATGCTTGTCAGTATCAGACCTGCTCTGTTATGGGGCAGGCTTACAAGCTTAGGTACTGAGACTTTCGCATAAGTGAGTGAGTCTGTCTCCCCTTCCCCTGAGGAGTGGGAGAGTGTGTGGGATATCCTGAGCACTACCAGGGATAAGAATCTGGATGGGGCCTGCAAGGCCTTATCCCTAAAGAGGGCTGTACTGTCTGTCTGACTTCGGCTGTACTGAATAAAGAACCAGTTGCATTATAATCCATTGTGGTAACTGACTGGACCAGAACATAGTGTCAGTATGGACCATCCTGCAGACACAGGATCCATGCTGGCTGGAGGCGCTGCCAAAGAGTGATGTACCCTGTAAACCTGTCCTGATAATCCCCACACCAACGCGGAAGTGCTCAGCTCTCCTGTTACCTCACAGTTATGCACGATTTTACACCAAATACACTAGTAGCAGACCAGAACCCACTTAGGGTGGGGGTGAAGGGGCTACATATACATATAATATATATATATATATGGACAAAACAGACAAAGAAAGTAGCGCAAGTGATTGTGTGGTTAATATACTAAAGTGTTAACCAAGAAAAAAGTAATGTAATAACACGTGAACAAGTATGAGTGATAACCACCACAAATGTGAATATTATAATAATAACAACTAATAATAACACAATGACTAAATATACAACTAGTGGAAAGAAGAACTATTAGATAAAAATATAATAAGAAATATAAATATAGAACCAGTCCCAATATGGAGTCCAGAAAATGTATGTAGTTATATCCAGTAGAAGGGGAACTTCAGGCTGCTCTCAATTGGATGAACCACATCCAGTGGAACCAGTAGAAAAGAAAAGAGGAGAGAGCGCACGCCCCATAGCATAAAAAAGTAACAATTTATTGGGATAGGGATGGGGAGAGGAGAGGGATAAGAATCGCACTCACAAGATGACAAATAAAAATGCGCAGTTGTGAAATCATATATCACCGCCAAGCTGCAATATCACCGCAGTCCAAGGATAGAATCCACAGGAAAGATGGTAGTCCGTACTGGCAGTCAGTTCAAACGCCAAATATAACCTTTTCGTGGGTGTTTAGCAGCTCGGCTGGGTGTCTCACAGAACTCAGGAAAACACACGGTCTGTAAAAGCATCTAGCGCGACCTGACCAGATTGCGCACTTCCGTGATGACGTAGTGTCGTGACGTAATTGCGTAATGACGTCCCTGACGCGTTTTGTCGCAAGGGAATGGGTTCATTGTTCACATGTAGGAGTATATAACCCCCCTTGTTGCTTGGCAACCAATAAATTCAATTCTCATAGGTGGACTCATGCGGGTTACCTTATAGCCAATAGAATGATGATGTCAAATATATTCAAGGGCAATTATATAAACAACAATTTAAATATAGAGTAAAAAGCTACATGAAATAGAAAACAAGAAACTATATAAAGACAACTCATATGCAGTATATGAACTATTAGAAACTAGAAAACAACCTATCCCAATAAATTGTTAATTTTTTACGCTATGGGGGCGTGCGCTCTCTCCTCTTTTCATAAGTATATATATATACTGTATGCTCATTTACATGTCTTAGACAGGCCTATCTTCTTTCCTTGCTTCATTTTTGCATAGCCGTATAACCAAGCCCACACTGATGAGACCCATTAAGGTCGAAACGGCTGTCTGTAGGTGGGTTTGCTGGCTATGCATCATAACCCTGGCTGTGCTCAAAGCTGTGACAATGCAGCAAGCTTAAGCCTATAGGGAAACATGTTAATTGTTTTGAAGCAAAAGGTGACACTGTGTGCTCATTTGTATGTCATTTCCCAGAATCCCTTGCTGCAGTGAAAGTGTTGTGTGCTGGGTGATAATGGTGAAAGGCGGGGTTGCAGACCTGCCTAAGACATGCAAATGAGCATACAGTAATATTTCCATTTGCTATATGGTTTGCTGTGGAGGGTTTTTGTCACTTTTTTTACCCCCTATAACTTAACTAAATATATATATATATATATTGTCATGGAACAAGAATCACATCCCTGTTTCACCCCCCTCTTTCCTTTGCAGCTTCTGCCTGTCAGTTTTATTTCAGCTGCATGGAGTTTGCACACACACACTGCCTGTGTGATATGTAACAATGTTGCATTTCTTGCCTCTGGGCATGTAATCTGTGAGTTGCTATAGCAGCCCCAGCCTTTCTCCCAAATGGGCTAGTCTGCTTTCTCCCCCTCTGCTCTGCCCACAGATGGTCTGTCCCCAGGCTATCTTGCTACCCAGCATACATTGGGACTTCCTTTTCCACCATCACCTCTGGATGAGTGAGTACCCTGCTGTAACTGCTGTAGTGGTAGGATTACCTTTTCACCTGCCCTTAACTACAAGACACCCACAGAGAGACACTATCTAAACACCAACATCTCTTCACAAGTGCCTGTCTTTTATGCTACTTTCCCCAAATAAAGTAAAGAAAAGAAACAGAACTTGTTGTGCTTTGAAAAGAGGGCCGAGTTGAAACTATCTGGGCTAAATCATCTTACATATGACCCTGGCCTCCAGAATAGTGAAAAGGATACCGTGTGCCTTACAGACACAGGAGCTGCTACTCTAGACTTTATGATAACACAGAGCAGCCTTTCAGACAGCAGCAGCTTTACACTGCCAGACAGGACAGCAAGCCTTATACAGCAAACTGCACACAGCCTGCAGCCTTACAAATAAGCAAGCAGATTCTCACTGGACACAGCCAGCAACCAACCTTGCACACAAGTCAGCAGCTTTGCAGACACCCAGTGCACCTTACACACAGAGCCTTGATTGCCTTCTCTTTCTTTTTGAGTCCACCCCCTGCACAACCCCATAGTGAGGAGCCACCATCTCACCTACCCCTGTGCACGTCCTCACGCTACCGGACACCTGCCAGGACACGGGTCAGAGCCACCACACAGCTGAGACAGACGCCCATCGCTGACACAGGTAAAAGACTGCACGCCACACGCACTGCCCAAAGGCCTACACACACCTACAGCATGGCAGAACTCAGAGCCTCACCAGACATCACGCAGGAGAGCGATCACTCAAACACAGAGACTGCTGCGCAACTGCAATAGGCGCAGGCAGACGCAAGGCCCAAACGGACAGTCACACTGACACAAAAGGCCCACGAAAAATACGAGACTGACATTGAAGCGCACCGCGCTAAATTAGAGTTGGCCTGGAACACTACCACACTTGGGATACGCAATGTCGCCGCCGCTGGCAATTCTGTACAACAGCTCGAGCAGGCAATAACTCAATTAAAGATAGACCACTTATGCTACCAAGGGCTGTCAGAGGCATGCATCACTTACCTGGCCAGGGCTAATACCGGTGAAAGCCTGCATGAAAGGGACTTACAGCACAATATTGACTTGACACATGACAGCCGCGTGCGAATCGCCATTGCAGACGCCCAAACCGAGAGAAAAGAGCTCCTCCTGGAGACCGCATCGCACCGCTCAGGCACATCCAGGCACTCATCAAGGTCATCAAGATCAGCGCAATCTAACGCGTCCAGCGCAAGCACAAACGCTACCAAGGCACGAGCCGCCGCAGAGGCCGCACGTGCCAGGGCTGAATATAGTTGTAGAGAGTCAGCCGTAAGAGCAGAAAGAGCGCGCATAGAAGAGGAGGAGCAGACAGCCGCCGCTAATGCAGCCACTACGCGTAGGAAAGCCGAATTTGATGCGGAATTAGAGGCACTTAATCAAGAGAAGGAAGCCGCCGCCATAGCCCAAGCTGAAGTCCTAGAAGCAGCCGCGCAACAGGACGGCGGGGAGCAAGCATACAGACGGATAGCCTCAGAGGATCCAATCCAACGCACTGAAGACTATGTAAGGAGCCTCTTCAGTGTGAACACCAGCGCACCATCTCTACATGGAGGGAGTGACTCCACAGACACCAAAGACTTGCTAGGTCCACAAGGAGAAGACGCTGTTCCTTCAATGGTACATGCTGCCTGGGATAGCCACAGCCGCAACAGTGATCCACACGCCAGCGCGCACACGGATGCACTAAAATGGGTTCGCAATCCAGGTACACCCACACGGGAGAACACAGTCCCTCACACTGACCAGCAGTCATCACGCGTCCACGCCAAGGAAGAGGCGACCGCACGGACCCTCCCAGCAACTACCTCAGAACGGGACCAACACACCGATGCCTCAGGCCTGACTGGCATAGCCAAGTACATGATCCGGCGTGACCTGGTGCAAACATGACTCATCAGCTTTGACGACCGCCCTGAGAACTACCGGACGTGGAAGTTCACGTTCAAGGACGCAATCAACAGCTTGGGCTTCTCAGCAAGGGAAGAGCTCAACCTGCTATCCAAATGGCTGGGAAACGAATCCAGGGAGCACGTGAGGAGGCTTCGGACGGCAAATGCGAACCACCCCCAAGTAGGCCTTGACCTAGTGTGGGAAAGGCTAGAAGAGTGCTACGGTAGCCCCGAAGCAGTTGAGGATTCGCTCTTCAAGAGAATCGACAGCTTTCCCAAAATCACAACTAGAGACTACTCGAAGCTACGAGAGCTCGGAGACCTGCTGCAAGAGCTGGAGGTTGCAAGAAAAGACCATTCCTTAACAGGTCTCAACATCCTAGACTCAGCTCGTGGAGTGAGACCCATCCTGGAGAAGCTACCCTTCAACCTCCAAGAAAGGTGGATTTCCCAAGGCTTCAAATACTAAAGGGAGAAGCAAGTCGCCTTCCCCCCATTCTCATTCTTCTTGAGCTTCATCCGCGAAGCGGCACGGACAAGGAACGATCCCAGTTTCATCTTGGGTACGCAAACCACACACAGTGCAAGGAGCCTGAGGAATGAGAGACCAGTGGCGAGATACGGTAACACCCAAACACCCATCTCGGTCCACAGGACGGACGTGCCTCCCACGACCCACACTACTCCCGATCAGTCGGTCGCCGGAGACGAGGGACCCAAACAGGGAATGTCCCATACACAAGAAGCCACACCCACTTAACAAGTGCTTTGGGTTCAGGATGAAGTCCCTAGAGGAACACAAGAGGTTACTTGGAGAATTCAGAGTTTGCTTCAGGTGCTGCGGTTCCACGACTCACCTAGCCAGAGACTGTAAAGAAGAAATCAAATGTACAGCATCTTTACATCCAGAGGCGCTGACACTCCACCAACTCAACAACCCATCCTCCGTAGCGGAGCATGGTGGGGAGGAAGGAGAAGGAGAGCCAACATCCGTCACATCTCAGCGCACAGAGGTTTGCGGAAAAGAAAGCGACAAAATACCCTTTTCCAAAATATGCCTTGTTGCAGTGCACCCCCAGGAACAACCTGAGAAGGCTATTCGGATGTGTGCAATCCTCGACGACCAAAGCAACAGATCATTGGCGAAGACGGAGTTCTTCAACTTGTTCAACTTACAAGACAATGCCTCACCCTACACCCTCAGAACCTGTGCAGGGTCAACTGGGTCAACTGAGTCAACAGGGAGAAGAGCAAGCGGTTACGTCATATGTTCAGTGGATAACAGAGTGAAGATAGCTCTCCCAACACTCATCAAGTGCAACCACATGGCCACAAACAGGGACGAGATTCCCACACCAGACGTGGCACGCCATTACCCGCACCTCAGAGGAATAGCCAACTACATCCTGCCGGTAGAACAAGGCGCCAAGATCTTGCTGCTGCTCGGTAGGGACATCATGAGGGTACATAAAGTCCGTAAACAGCATAACGGACCCCACAACGCACCATACGCCCAAAGACTTGACCTAGGATGGGTGATAGTGGGCAGCGCGTGCACTGACAAAGGGCATGGACAAGACTATGTTGACACCCGCAGAACTGTGATAACAGAATGTGGACACACATCCCTCTCTGAACCATGTCTTGGCCATCTCCAAGTGATAGGAGGGTCAAGTGAAGAGAAGAGACAAGGTCAAACCCCTGAGATCAACAAAAACATCCTCACATCAGGGGGATGTGACAATGGCCTAGGATGCTTAGTGGTTCAGACAACCATGAGTCGACTCCACTGAAGGAAGAAAGTAAACTCCCAAAGGTGACCGACAAAGGGATCGTCCAAAAGACAATAAACAATCGGACGCTCCTCTCGCGAGCAATGGCACGGCTAAGATGTACAGTTGTTCCTCTCCACAGAGTATCAAGCGACAAAGCAGCCAGCTGTCACGGCTGGCATAGCCGCAAAAGATTGTGCCCTACAGGTGAAGCCACAGTGTCAAAAAGACTGTCCTCTCACACGTCTAAAAAGAGACAGTCACAGAGACATTTCATAAAGGGATTTACTAGGGCAAAAGAGACTGTTCTTCGTCACGTCCAGGGAGAAAATAACCTCCTGATGGCAGTTAACAAAGAGACACAAAAGCGTTTCACCAAACTACGTGGAGATGTTCTCGTGGAAGAGGAATGCACTGATGACCTACGGTGCACAGCGTTCCAGACAACAAGGGACGACGACAAGCAAACACCATCGAGGGAAGATAGAGGATTCCCGAGGTTAACAGTCAAGGAGCTCTCCAAAGACGGACCAGGCAGTTGGGTGACTCCGCTACCCTTCCATTCACCAAAAGGACGCCTCCCGAACAATAGAGAACCTGCCATCTCTAGGCTCACTTCGCTCCGCCGCAACCCACAAAGGGAGCCGGAGACCAAGAATCAAATTGTGGTCTTCACGCGGAAGAGATTCCTTTGCGGACACGCAGAGCCAGCGCCTTCACTGAAGGAAGGTAAAAAATGCCGACACCTCCCATCATCTGGTGTTCACCACCGTCAGAAACCCAGCTAGATCTGGGTAATGTTCAGCTCCAATGCTCAGCACCAGAAAGCCTCTCCAAACGGGGCACTACTCACGGGGCCAGACTTGACAACCGGTCTTCCAGGGGCGTTGATCCGCTTCTGCAAAGGAGCCAAAGGCCATCTCCTTCCGCCAAACGCCAGGTGATAGGGTGACAAACTACCACGACTGGCACATCCACGAGATGATGCACTCTGTAGAGAAAACTACAGAGTCAAAGGGACTGTTCTCTCACAAAGTTGAAAGAAAACAGTGCAAGAGACCTTTACACAAAGACATTGTGGTGCATCAAGCTAACCTAGAGCTGTGCATCCGCCTACTTCCCTTACCGAGATGGCGAAGGACATCTAGCTGGGGGTACCTGCCGGTATCCCATCGTTATGTGGACATCATCTTTGCATTGTTATGTTGTTATATTGCACATATGTTCCACATACACCTAGAATATAGTGGTATCTCCAGATACCAGATGGGGAGTGTCATGGAACAAGAATCACATCCCTGTTTCACCCCCCTCTTTCCTTTTCAGCTTCTGCATGTCAGTTCTTATTTCAGCTGCATGGAGTTTGCACACACACACTGCCTGTGTGATATGTAACAATGTTGCATTTCTTGCCTCTGGGCATGTAATCTGTGAGTTGCTATAGCAGCCCCAGCCTTTCTCCCAAATGGGCTAGTCTGCTTTCTCCCCCTCTGCTCTGCCCACAGATGGTCTGTCCCCAGGCTATCTTGCTACCCAGCATACATTGGGACTTCCTTTTCCACCATCACCTCTGGATGAGTGAGTACCCTGCTGTAACTGCTGTAGTGGTAGGATTACCTTTTCACCTGCCCTTAATTACAAGGCACCCACAGAGAGACACTATCTAAACACCAACATCTCTTCACAAGTGCTTGTCTTTTATGCTACTTTCCCCAAATAAAGTAAAGAAAAGAAACAGAACTTGTTGTGCTTTGAAAAGAGGACCGAGTTGAAACTATCTGGGCTAAATCATCTTACATATGACCCTGGCCTCCAGAATATATATATATATAGCCCTCTCCCTCCCCCCCTCTCTCTGGAAAGTGTGCTGCTACTGGTGTATTCTGTGGCTGCTGTTCATACCTGAGTGGTGTGAGGAATCAGGGATCGCGGCGCCCGCGCCCTGGTTCCTCTGCTGATATATTCCTTCCTGCTGCCGTGGCGCGCATCCCTCGCCAGCGCCACTCACCTCCGGCGGTTCTGGGGGTTCCCCGTCGTCCTCGGTGTCCCCGGCTTCCAGCAGTACCTCACGCGGCCGCCATGTTGCTCGGGCGCGCGCCTGAACAGCGCGCGCCGGGCAAAGTTAATTTATTCACTGCTCTGGCAGTGAAGACCCGCCCCCAACACAGGAATATGATCTCCTGTCAAGACAAGAGTCCTCACCTGCCTGCCAATCAAGGGAACCTATCCAGGATGGCTCCACGCAGTCCTCCAGGTCTGCCTTCACTTCTGATTGGTCAGCCACACTTTATAATGCCAGTCCTTCCTATCATTCATTGCTCGACATAGTTTTCACTTGGATTACTACTCTGGCGTTTTCTCTCTCATTCTCTCAGGTTACGACTTGGCTTGGCAGACGTCTCTCTCTGGCTCTAGACCCCTGCTTGGACAAACGACCTTCCGGAATTCTCCAATCCCAGACTTTGGCTAACGGCAACGACAACGGCATTTCTACACCGGTACCGGCAAGTATTGCTAGCTAAATACACCTGGCCTGGCAACGCCAAAATCACCACACTCCGGACACGCTCCCTTTGCTGCGGGTGCGTGCTTCTATACGTTCCTCACCTCAGTGAAAGGAATGGGTCTGGTCTGCGGGCAGCACCGGCGTAACATTATGTCGAGCCCACAAGACGCAGACCAGACTGTGGACTCTATGATGACGGCCATGTACCAACAAATACAGGCCTTAACGGATCAAGTGGCTCTCCTCTCCCAACAGGTATCGGACCGCCCTTTACAGGCTCTGCCTGCGGCTGCACCCCCGGCGCAGCCTGACTTATCTTCCACTTCATTTTCAGTTCCGAAGATTCCGGCTCCAAGGCCCTACGCAGGGGATCTACACGCCTGTCGTGGCTTTCTCAACCAGTGCGAGATCCAGTTCGAGATGGCTCCCCAGTTGTATGCTACTGGCCGGAAAAAGGTAGCCTACGTATATAGTCTGCTCACAGGTAATGCACTGGCATGGGCCTCTCCGATCTGGGAACTACGCCCTTATATTACCCGCGATTACGCGGCCTTCAGACGGGACTTTCGACAGGTTTTTGATATCCCCGCACGTCAAGAGACTGCTTCTGATACCCTGCTAGAGCTTACACAGGGACGTCGGCCTGTGGGTCAGTACGCCTTGGAATTCAGAACCGTAGCAGCTGAGACTCATTGGGGTCAGGAGGCTTTAGTCGCCGCCTTCTGGAAAGGTCTATCGGAGTCTCTGAAGGATGAACTTGCTTCCCACACCAGGCCAGAGTTACTGGAGGATCTCATCACCCTGGCTACTCGTATGGATCAGCGCCTTCAGGTACGCCGCGCTCAGCGTCAGCTTCCCCGGGCTACGCCTTTCCGTGCTTCCTTTTCCAGGTTCTCTACTAACCAGAGACCCGTCGTATCCCCGTTACCGGCGCTGGAGGCTCCAGAGCCGATGCAACTTGGAGTTCAGCAACCTCGGGTACCGTCACGACAACTTCGCTCTACTGGGGAATCGTGCCATCATTGCGGAGCTTCTGAGCAGCGTACCCGTAACCATCCTCCATCTCCGGGAAACGACTAAGCCCAGTGAGTACGAAGGGGCGCTCTCTGAGTACTGAATCTCCTTGTCCCCCTCCCAGAAGGGAACTTCCCAAAAGATTGACTATTCCCGTCTCCCTTTCAGGACCGACTTTCCGCACCTCCGCTGCTGCATTTATCGATTCCGGCGCAGGTGGGAATTTTATAGATCAAACCTTTTCTGAGCAAAATCAAATTCCGCTTTCCAGGAAGGACTCTCCCGTTGCCTTGGTCGGGATTGATAATCGACCTCTCACCCCGGCTTATATCTCCTTAGAGACCGGACCTATCACCCTTTCTACACATTCTCACAAAGAGACTCTGGGTTTTGATGTTATTCATGCCCCAGGAACACCTATCACGCTTGGCTTGCCCTGGTTACAGAAGCATAATCCACTCATCGATTGGGTGTCTCCTAACCCTATTAACTGGAGGTCAAGGTCAGAGAAACCTTTTTCCTCTATCAAGCAACCATCCTTTCTATTAGCCAATACATCAAGTTCTCTGAGCGAGTTGCCTTCTCCATACGCCGAATTCTTGGACGTTTTCAGCAAGGCTCAGTCTGAACTTCTACCTCCTCATCGTTCCTACGATTGTCCGATTGATCTGGTACCTGGTTATACCTTGCCGAAAGCCAAATCTTATCCTCTCTCGTTGCCCGAGACCAAAGCTATGGACGAATATATTCGTGAGAATCTTAAGCGGGGCTTCATACGTTATTCCAATTCTCCTGCGGGGGCTGGATTCTTCTTTGTCAAAAAGAAAGATGGTACTCTCAGACCATGTATTGATTACCGGGGTCTGAACCATATCACGGTGAAGAATCGTTATCCACTCCCACTCATCTCCGAACTCTTTGATAGACTTCAGGGGGCCAATCTCTTTACTAAACTGGATCTCCGTGGGGCATACAACCTCATCCGCATCCGGGAGGGCGATGAATGGAAGACTGCCTTCAACACCCGTAGCGGACACTACGAATATCTAGTGATGCCCTTCGGGTTATGCAACGCACCGGCAGTTTTTCAGGACTTCATCAATGACATCTTTCGAGACGTTCTTAATATATTTGTCATTGTATACCTGGATGACATCCTTATTTTTTCTCAAAACTTACAGGATCATATCATCCATACGAAGTTTGTGCTTTCACGCCTCCGCGAGAATCGGTTGTTTGCTAAAATGGAGAAATGCATTTTTCATCAGTCTACCACTTCTTTTCTCGGATACATCATCTCCAACAAAGGTTTGGCCACGGACCCAGAGAAGCTAAAGGCCGTCGTGGATTGGCCACAACCCAATTCCCTCAAATCTGTTCAACGGTTTTTGGGTTTTTCTAATTATTACCGGAAGTTTATCCGCAACTTTTCTACCATTGTCGCTCCTATCACGGCACTGACCAAAAAAGGTGCAGACCCTTCATCTTGGTCTCCAGAAGCTGTCACGGCATTCGAGACACTGAAACAAACTTTTGTCTCTGCTCCCATCCTTCGACACCCTAACACGAATTTCCCCTTCACCTTAGAGGTTGACGCTTCGGACTGTGGGGCTGGGGCGGTTCTGTCGCAGAAATTTTCTTCCCAGGATAAACTTCATCCTTGCGGGTTTTTCTCCAAAAGATTTTCATCGGCAGAGAGGAATTATGACGTGGGCAATAGGGAACTTTTGGCCGTCAAAATGGCTCTTCAAGAATGGAGACATCTTCTGGAGGGGTCAAAAGAGCCATTCACCATCCTTACGGACCATAAGAACTTATTGTACATTGAGAATGCCCGTCGCTTAGGTCCTCGCCAAGCTCGCTGGTCGTTATTTTTCTCTAGATTCAATTTTGTTCTCTCATACATTCCCGGCACTAAGAACGTCAAGGCGGATGCTCTCTCCCGGCAATACTCTTCTGAAGAGAGATCAGAGAAAACCACTGAGTCCATCCTCTCTAAACAAAGAATCTTAGCAGCTGTGGCATTCAAGAATCTGGAGAGGATCATCAAGTCTCAAGAGAACCTCCCGTCCGGTCTTGTGGTTCCTAAAGACTCTTTGTATGTGGAACCCAAATTTATCCCTGAAATACTGGACTGGGGACACGCCGTCCGTTCGGCAGGGCATCCTGGATTCAAGAAAACCTTGGACCTCATCCGTCGTACCTTTTGGTGGCCCAATATGGTTAAAACCATTCTGGAATTTACACGGTCCTGTCCGGTATGTGCGCGTAACAAGATTCCTCGTCAGAAACCTCAGGGTCTTCTCTTACCTTTACCTATTCCGGAGCGTCCCTGGTCCCACATTTCGATGGATTTTATTGTGGAGTTGCCTAGGTCGAATGGCATGAATACCATTCTTGTGGTAGTAGATCGGTTTTCCAAGATGGCACACTTTATCCCTCTCAAAGTATTACCCTCCTCACCCGCCCTTGCGGATATTTTTGCCAAAGAGATTTTCCAGATCCATGGGATTCCCACATCCATCGTGTCCGATCGGGGTTCCCAGTTCGTCTCCAAGTTCTGGAGAAATTTCACCAAGAGACTAGGTATCTCGTCTTCCTTTTCTTCTGGATATCACCCTCAATCCAAAGGACAGACCGAGAGGGTTAATCAATCCCTCGAGAAATACTTAAGGTGCTTCGTCTCTAATTCTCAGGATGACTGGGCAGAATTACTTACCTGGGCTGAGTACGCATTCAATTCTTCCAGGAATGAGTCCACCCACGAGACCCCCTTCTTTATCAACTACGGATTCCATCCGGCTCGCCTACCTATTACTAAAGAATCCTCTGGGGTACCAGCCGTGGACGAACATATTGCTCTCCTACAAGACTCTTGGTCCAGAATACAATCTGCATTACAAAAGGCATCCTTGACATCTAAAAATCAGGCTGATCGTCACCGTCGTCCGGCACCCGAATACAAACCTGGGGACAAGGTTTGGCTATCATCCAAGAACATCCGTCTCAAAACGCCTTCCCTCAAATTGGCTCCTAGGTTCCTGGGTCCCTTTTCCATTTTGGAGCAGGTTAATCCGGTTTCTTTTCGACTCCAACTTCTCAAAGCATGAGAATTCCGAATGTCTTTCACACCTCACTTCTCAAACCTTTTATCTCCAGTAGCCTCTTTCCGGATCACACTTCTAAACCAGATCCTGTGATGGTACAGGGTAACGAAGAGTATGAAATACAGGCTCTACTGGATTCCCATCTTTCAAGAGGTAAAGTCCACTTCTTGGTCCACTGGAGAGGTTTTGGACCCGAAGAGAGGTCATGGGTACCCCTGAAAGATATTCATGCTCCAGGACTCCTCAAACGCTTTCGTAAGAAGTTTCCATCAAAACCATGGAAGGATCGTCCTGAGGCCGATCCTGAAGGGGGGGGTACTGTGAGGAATCAGGGATCGCGGCGCCCGCGCCCTGGTTCCTCTGCTGATATATTCCCTCCTGCTGCCGTGGCGCGCATCCCTCGCCAGCGCCACTCACCTCCGGCGGTTCTGGGGGTTCCCCGTCATCCTCGGCGTCCCCGGTTTCCAGCAGTACCTCACGCGGCCGCCATGTTGCTCGGGCGCGCGCCTGAACAGCGCGCGCCGGGCAAAGTTAATTTATTCACTGCTTTGGCAGTGAAGACCCGCCCCCAACACAGGAATATGATCTCCTGTCAAGACAAGAGTCCTCACCTGCCTGCCAATCAAGGGAACCTATCCAGGATGGCTCCACGCAGTCCTCCAGGTCTGCCTTCACTTCTGATTGGTCAGCCACACTTTATAATGCCAGTCCTTCCTATCATTCATTGCTCGACATAGTTTTCACTTGGATTACTACTCTGGCGTTTTCTCTCTCATTCTCTCAGGTTACGACTTGGCTTGGCGGACGTCTCTCTCTGGCTCTAGACCCCTGCTTGGACAAACGACCTTCCGGAATTCTCCAATCCCAGACTTTGGCTAACGGCAACGACAACGGCATTTCTACACCGGTACCGGCAAGTATTGCTAGCTAAATACACCTGGCCTGGCAACGCCAAAATCACCACACTCCGGACACGCTCCCTTTGCTGCGGGTGCGTGCTTCTATACGTTCCTCACCTCAGTGAAAGGAACGGGTCTGGTCTGCGGGCAGCACCGGCGTAACAAGTGGTAAACAGGAGGAAGGTGGTCTCGCGATGTTGTGGGGAGGAAATCAGGATTGGCTCACGGTGGTTCTTTACTGCTCAGCGCCTCAAGTCCAAGAGGGTCCTAATAGTGCAGGATGCACATCATGGACACTTCTTTTCTCTATGCCGTGCTTCCAGGACTACACCAGTTGTTGGTATGACTGAGGTTGTAGCTTCTCCCCTCCTACCTCCGCTGCTGTAGGGGTCATTGTGGGTGGCGACAGGTTCGCCAGAAGCTCCGGCGGCCCTTACTGCAGGGCGTCGCCATCTTGGGCCATGTAGCGCATGCGCGAGGAGCACCAGGAGTCACGGTGGCTGAGTCAAGGGTTGCACATGCGCAGTGTACAGCGCGCATACGGTGGCCCATAGAGCAAGGTTCTGCGGGGACTACAAGCCCCATAGTGCTCAGGGGCAAGTGTACCACATAACGCCAAGGAGCCAATCGCGCAGTTAGGTATCCTGCAGCAGCAGATAGTATTTGACGCTGGAGGAGGAGGAGGAGTCAGTTGGAGCTGGAGTAAGATAGGGGTAAGAGGTGTGTGTGCAGGGGTCTGTGACCCTATGCACTAGGTTAACAGAGCACAAAACCCCAGCAAGCTCTATTTGGGAACCCCTGAGCCCCCACAAAATATATGTATGTATTTAAGTGTCAAAATGGAGTGCTATTGAGCATGGCATATGTATACAACAGACGACAGAGAAGCCCAATGCTACATCCAACATGACAGAACCACACAGTAAAATACTTATATAGGTCCGGAAATAATTGGACACTGATACAAGTTTTGTTATTTCGGCTGTGTATCAAAATAAATTCAATTTACAGTTAAATAATGAATATGGGCTTAAAGTGCCGTCTATCAGCTTTAATTTGAGGGCATTCACATCCAAATTGGAGGAAGGGTTTAGGAATTACATCTCTTTGATATGTAGCCCCCTCTTTTTCAAGGGACCAAAAGTAATTGGACAATTCACTCAAACGCTGTTTCATGGACAGGTGTGGACTATTCCTTCATTATTTCATCATCAATTAAGCAGGTAATTGGTCTGGAGTTGATTCCAGGTGTGGCATTCGCATTTTGAAGCTGTTGCTGTGAACCCACAACATGCGGTCAAAGGAGCTCTCAATGCAAGTGAAACAGGGCATCCTTATGCTGTAAAAAAAAAGAAAATCCATCAGAGCGATAGCAAGAACATTAGGAGTGGCCAAATGAACAGTTTGGTACATTCTGAGAAAAAAAAGAACGCACTGGTGAGCTCTGCAACACAAAAAGGCCTGGATGTCTTCCGAAGACAACAGTGGTGGATGATCATAGGATCCTTTCCATGGTAAAGAAAAATTCCTTCACAACATCCAGCCAAGTGAAGAACACTCTCCAGGAGATAGGCATTTCGTTATCCAAGTCTATCATAAAGAGAAGACTTCACGAGATCAAATACAGCGGGTTCACCACAAGGTGCAAACCATTCATAAGCCTCAAGATTTGAAAGGCCAGATAAGACTTTGCCAAACAATATCTTAACAAGCCAGCCCAGTGTCTGGAACAGCATTCTTTGGACAGATGAAACTAAGATCAACCTGTACCAGAATGATGGGAAGAAAAAAGTATGGAGAAGGCTTGGAACGGCTCATGATACAAAGCATACCACATCATCTGTAAACCACGGTGGAGGCAGTGTGATGGCATGGGCATGCATGGCTTTCAATGGCACTGGGTCACTAGTGTTTATTGATGATGTGACAGAAGACAGGAGCAGCCAGGTGAATTCTGAAGTGTATAGGGATATATTGTCTGCTCAGATTCAGCTAAATTCAGCGAAGTTGATTGGACGGCTCTTCACTTTACAGATGGACAATGACCCAAAACATACTGCGAAAGACCCAGGAGTTTTTTAAGGCAAAGAAGTGGAATTTTCTGCAATGGCCGAGTCAATCACCTGATCTCAACCCGATCGAGCATGCATTTCACTTGCTGAAGAAAAAACTTAAGGCAGAAAGACCCATGAACAAACAACAACTGAAGACAGCTGCAGTAAAGGCCTGGCAAAGCATCACAAAGGAGGAAACCCAGCATTTGGTGATGTCTATGCGTTCCAGACTTCAAGCAGTCATTGCCTGCAAAGGATTCTCGACAAAGTTTTAAAAATTAACATTTTATTTATGATTTTGTTAATTTGTCCAATTACATTTGAGCCCATGAAATAAGGGGACATTTGTATGAAAATGGTTGCAATTCCTAAACGTTTCACACAATTTTTGTTGTTCAACCCCTTGAATTAAAGCTGAAAGTCTGCACTTCTATTGCATATCAGTTGTTTCATTTCAAATCCATTGTGGTGGCGTACAGAGCCCAAGTGATGAAAATTGTGTCAGTGTCCAATTATTTCCGGACCTAACTGTATTCTCTTGAAAAAGCGTCATTTATTTCAACCCTCTGCACTAGGCCAGATTTCCCGTAGGCCCCAGCTAGGCCCAGACTCCCAGTATTAGTTTGTGGCAGCTACAGGGACAGGCCCTTAGATAGGAACCTTGCCCCGTAGCTATTATGTCAGGGACACAGTGGTACTCTGCGTGATCCTGACACGGGGGTCTGGGACCAGACACTGAACTGAAGCAGAGACTGTCTTCAAGGTGGGATCCTCCCGCTGGATACCATCCTACATGGAGGAGAAAGCAAAGTTTAGGACATTTATTTATTTATAAAATATTTTACCAGGAAGTAGTACATTGAGAGTTACCTCTCGTTTTCAAGTATGTCCTGGGCACAGAGTAAAACAAAATAATACATGGTTACAAATACAGTTACATAAATAAACAAGGTATACATTATATACAAGACATTGCATGCACAGTTAAAGAAAATATATATTATGAGCGTATGAAACAGTTACAGACCAGATTAAAGTGTGAGACAGCCTTAGATTTGAAAGAACTTAAGCTGGTGGTGGATATGAGAGTCTCTGGTAGGTTGTTCCAGTTTTGGGGTGCACGGAAGGAGAAGGAGGAACGTCCGGATACTTTGTTGAGTCTTGGGACCATGAATAGTCTTTTGGAGTCTGATCTCAGGTGATAGGTACTGCATGTGGTAGGGTTGAGGAGCTTGTTCAGGTAGCTGGGTAGCTTGCCCAGAAAGTATTTGAGGGTGAGACAGGAAAGGTGAACTTTGCGCCTAGACTCTAGTGATGACCAATCTAGTTATTTGAGCATTTCGCAGTGATGTGTGTTGTAGTTGCATTGGAGAACAAAACGACAAATTGAATTGTAGAGGGTGTCAAGTTTGCTAAGGTGGGTTTGAGGAGCCGAGCCATATACTATGTCTCCATAGTCAATAATTGGCATTAGTATCTGCTGTGCAATACGCTTTCTGACCAGGAGACTTAGGGAGGATTTGTTCCTGTAAAGTACCCCTAGTTTGGCATAGGTCTTGGTTGTCAGGGTATCAATGTGCATCCCGAATGTTAAGTGGGAGTCAAACCATAAGCCCAGGTATTTAAAACTAGTGACAGGTGTTAGGGTGGTGTTAGCGTTGGTTCTAATCAGGAGCTCAGTCACTGGAAGCTTTACAAATTTAGTCTTGGTCCCAAATACCATTGTTACAGTCTTGTCAGTGTTTAAAAACAGTTTGTTTTGGGAAATCCAGTTTTCGAGTCTCAAAAAGTCAGACTGAAGTATGTGTTGAAGGTCAGAGAGGCTATGGCTGTGTGCATACAGGATTGTGTCATCTGCATACATGTGTATTGAGGCTTCCTTACAAGCTGTGGGAAGATCATTAATGAACACTGAGAAGAGTAGGGGCCCCAGAACAGAGCCTTGCGGGACACCACAGGTGATATCCAGGGGGTTGGAGTTAGAGCCTGAGATGGACACATGTTGGGATCTTCCTGATAGGTAGGACTGAAACCAGTTTAAAGCATGTTTCCCTATTCCAGAGCTCTGGAGTTTGTTAAGCAGGATAACATGATCAACTGTGTCAAAAGCCTTTGCAAAATCTAGGAATACTGCACAAGCGAGTTGTCCCCGTTCCATTCCACACTGGATTTCATTGCAAACTTTTAGCAGGGTAGTTACGGTGGAGTGTTTGGGACGAAACCCAGACTGGAATTGGTTAGGGAAATTTGTCTTGGTGTAGAAATCGCTTAATTGGGAGTGGACACATTTTTCCATAACTTTGGATAGAATTGGGAGAAGTGAGATTGGCCTGTAGTTTGAGACAGTGTTTTTGTCCCCACTTTTGAAGATTGGGACAACTCTGGCAGTTTTCCAGGTCTTAGGGATATGGCCTGCCGACAGGATAGAGTTGACTATGGACGCAATTGGTTTGGCAATGGCTGGGGCACCAAGTCGTAGGAACCTAGATTGTAGTAAGTCGGGTCCACATTGGCTGCTTAGTTTTAGTTTGAGGAGCGCTTGTGTAATCTCCTCTTCAGATACTGGGCTAAATTGAAAATTGTTGGCAGTGTTGGGAGGGGGTGGAACTATAGGGGTACTCCCAGGATGAGATTCAGGTTTGGGGTTTGTGCTGCGTTTCGCTAATAAGTTAGTGGCACACCCCACAAAGTAATCATTGAATGCATTTGCAATGTCAGTGGGGTTTGTCAGAGTAATATCCCCCTTAGTGATATTACTTGGTTGTTGATGGTTAGGAGGCTGGAATATATTGTTGATAACCTTCCAGAAGTTAGCTGGGTTTGATGTATTTTGGTGGAGATTGTCAGAGTAATATTGTGCTTTTGCATACCTTGTTTGCCTTGTGCACACGTTCCGCAGGCATCTGTAGTGATTGAGATCCTTGGTAGTGCCAGTTACTTTGTAGCTTTTCCACAAGGCATCCCTGAACTGGTAGAGTGCTATAAGGTCAGGTGTAACCCATGGAAGGTGGGCCCCCCGTACCCTTATTTTGCGTAGTGGAGCATGGGTATCGCAGAGTTTTAAGAACTCGGATTGGAAATAGTCGAGCGCAGAATCAGGGTCGGGAATTAAATCGATTCTGTGCCATGGGCAGTTGGTATGGTCATCCAGAAAATGTTGTGGGTTAAAGTTTTTAAATGTTCTAGTGAGGAGAACTTTAGGGCTTGAATGGGGCGGTTTAATTTTCCTTACACAGTACACTATTGCATGGTCACTGAAAATATCAGGAAGGATGCCAGAGGACATCACTGGATCGCGGTTCCCTACTGATCCTTATCGGTGCGCCCGGGTGCTGGAGCGCCCGGCAGGTACCATTACAGAAAGTGCACCAACTCTAACTCGTTCAATTAGTGGGCCGCACACTGTGGGTTGGGTGTGGGACATTGAGGGACTGAGATTCTCAGGACACGGTGTGGGTTACACAGTAATGGGATACAGCCCTGCGAGGTGCATGGGTAGTTGTACCTTTAGTTTGATAGAGTTATAATATAATAGAGTGTAAGATTTATGTGTGCCAGTAAAGGCCTTTATATTTTACTGCGTGTGTATTTATTGTTGTGTCCTGTGAGGGGCTCCTCCCACTACGTTAGGATCCCTCTCAGGTGGAGGCGCTGCACCAAAGTTATAAGTATATCGCCCCAGTGGCGGAGGCTTAGGCCCCTGCGAGCCAACATGTTAAGGGCTGCACCAGTAGCCATCTTGTTTAAGGGGAAACAGGGCTAGATAATAACATACACTGAACATAGAGCAGACCCCATATGAATCATACCCACACTGCCCACACATTATTGGGACTTTACAGGGGAACCAAAGTCAGGGGGAAATCGTCCAAGGGGACTTGGCTACAATCTCCCTTTGGTTTTAAATGCCTATAGATATATATGAGTCTGTGGCACGCAAAGGCTGATCAAATAAATTATTATTTAGCATTTTTTTTCATATATAAATATGTGTCTGTGGCACCCACAGCCAGAATATTGTAACTTGCCTGGGTGCACCTGAAACTGAATTAGATAGTCAAAAAGTAGAAAAAATTCAGGCACTTGAAAAAAAAATGCAAAATAGTAATTTATTTAATCAGTTTTTCCACTTCTACATAAGCCGTTCTCTTGAGAAAGGATTAGGTATAAGCCAAAATGTTAATTAAATAAATTACTGTTATGTAATATATATTTTGTTCACTATTACTGTTTTGTGTTTGATTCTAATTATTTTTGTGTTTTGGTTTTGCAAAAAAACATGGGGGGCAGAGAGAGAGTAACATGGGGGCAGAGATAGTAATATGGGGCAGAGAGAGTAATGTGGGGGGCAGAGAGAGTAACGTGGGGGGCAGAGAGAGTAACGTGGGGGGCAGAGAGAGTAACGTGGGGGGCAGAGAGAGTAACGTGGGGGCAGAGAGAGTAACATGGGGCAAAGAGAGTAATGTGGGGAGCAGAGAGAGTAATGTGGGCGCAGAGAGAGTAACATGGGGAGCAGACAGAGTAACGGGGAGCAGAGAGAATAACGTGGGGGCAGAGAGAGTAACATGAGGAGGGAGAGACTGACTGGGCTGAGAGTAACATGGGGAGGGAGAAACTGACAAGGGTCTGAGAGAGTAACATGGGGGGCAGAGAGAGTAACATGGGGAGGGAGAGACTGACAAGGGTCTGACAGAGTAACATGGGGGGGCAGAGAGAGTAACATGGGGTGGGAGAGACTGACTGGGCTTAGAGTAACATGGGGAGGGAGAGACTGACAATGGTCTATTTCTATATATATATATATATATATATATATATATATATATATATATATATATATATATATATATATATATATATATATATATATATATATATATAATGTTAAATATATATATATATAAATATTTCAAATACATGTATGATTAAGCAACCTACAAATAAATGGTAAAGGATATCCAAGTACTAATTGAACACTTCCGATCTCTAATTGACAACATCACAGACAAAATTAAAACAAAGCCAAATGACTATTAAAACACATCTCATAAGAGAATACAGCAAGCACCTATCCAAACCAGTAAATTGCAATACAACATACAATTGAACAATGTGTACATGATGCAAATAATATTTCCATCATGTACACCAGGGGGGCGCAAAAATTTTTCCCTGCGCCCCCCTGCCGGCTGTCCCCTCACTCCCGTGCTCCCCCCCCCCAACCCCAACTTACCCGCGCTCCGGTGTAATGACGTCACGTTGCCATAGCAACGTGACATCACATGACCTCGCAGCGGCATTTTGACGTCACGTTGCCATGGCGACGCAGGGAGGGAGCCACGGTAAGTTAGGTTTACAGAGGCCCTGCAGCTCCCCCGGCACTTAATTTAAGTGCCTTCGGGAAGCGCGTGGGGCCTCTGTAAAACCCGCGCCCCCCCCGTCGGCAGTCTCGCGCCCCCCCTGGGGGTCGCGCACCGCTGATGTACACAATAGCAATCAAAGGTCCAAAAGAAATACACGATTGAAAGTAAACATGCAATATAAACAAAGCAAGTAGACAATAATAAATTACAAACACACAATTTATGGCATCCGAAATACATTAGAAGAAAATCCAAAACAAAAACCATATTCAATATTGTTATGCAAAAACAAATCCATAGCAAAAAAAAAATCTATTTCTAACTAACACGATCATACACAATCTAAGTTCACCAAATAAGCCACAATTAAAAAATCAAGGCGGGTCCCAACATGCAGTATACCCATGCAACCATCATCATCTTAAATGACATAACAAATTATACAAAACATTTCACACACACAATTATAACCAAACAGGTGAAATACTAGTACAAGACATGAAAAAATGTAATTAACATTTGAAAAACAACCCTTTAATTAACATGTATGTATATAGCTCCATAGGGATATATATATATATATATATATATACATACATGGGCATTAAATAGACAATAAAAAAATAGATCTGACATTAAAAAAATATATAAATTAAAACAGTTACTACTTAAATAAAATATATTTCTTTACTTTACTTACTGCACCGACACACTTTATTCGAGCAAATACCCAGTATGTACCTGGCAGATACCTGGAATGCGCCGCTCCTCACCTCTGACAAGCCCCGTTGTGTTTGCCTTCCCAGCCTGGGTTCATGCCTGGCTGACGGGCGGCTGATCTGTTAAATGATAATGATTAGGAATTAATAGGCTGCAATGCTTCGCGTGTCTACCAGATGGCATAAATTCATGAATTGTAATGCAGTATATATATATATACTGTGCAGTATTGCAGCCAGCGGGAATAAAATGCTTCAATACCTGCCTGGAAAATACCTCAATGCACTCGGGCAGAAAACAGTCACAAACCTCAATACACCCGGGTATACCCGAATTCGTGGGACTAGCCGAGCTCGAATAAAGTGTGTCGCCAGTGTACCAGTAGATGACCAATGACGGACTCCCGTTTAAACCCCTACGTCTGTAACAAAACCAAAGACAGGAACCAGGAACCCATAAAATAAAAAACCTTTGTAATCCAATGTGGTGTCTTCTTTTTTGTCTTTATTATCCATACCGTCTGTGGTCTTCTTTTCGGGGTCTTCTTTGCCATCTGCAGGGTCTTCAGGGTCTTCTGACTTCTTCATCTTCTTCTGCGACGCACTGGCCATCTTCTTCTGAGGGGAGGTCTAGCTGTAAAGTGAGACGACATAGGCTTTTATAGGCCTATGACGTCACATTTTGCATCAAATGGTTCTCACGGTCCTGATTGGTCCGTGAAAAGCATGTGATTTTGGTTAAGGAAAAAAAAAATACTGACGTCATTTAAAGGAAATGAAGCCAGCCAATCAGAATGGCTTTCCCTCATTTACCTTTAACATGACGTCAAGAAAACCAAAATGGCGCCGTCACATGGGACTAGAGCCAATGAGATTGTCGGAACTAAATCAACGATCTCATTGGCTCTTTTAGCACTTTTAGTTGTGCTACTATCTCTCACATTTCCACACCTACCCACACCATTTATACCCACTCCCACTCCACACACACCTTTTGTAAAGCACTGTATATAATGTGGGCTCTCCATTCATTTATATTCACACAAATACACACACACTCTTACATCACTTGCTTTTAGGAACCTTTTGACACCTCTAGCCATAAAACACATCCACACCGGGGGAAGGACTAGCACAGATAACATTCCAAGAGACACTGTTTTAAAGTATACCTTTTGCTTGCTTCATTCATTGTAACATCGCCGGAAGAAGAGATCAGTGTATCTCGAAAGCTCGCACAAATAAAAGCATTTCGTTAGCCACAGAACGGTATCATCTATTTATTTTTTGATTATTGAAGCTCGGCTAACACGGTACTGATACCTCTACATATATATATATATATATAAATATATATATATATTATATATATATTATGTGAATGATTAAGCCACTGTACAAATGAATGGGTGAAAGGTGGGTATCGGGCCAGGGTGGCTTAACCCCTTAATTACCTTTGCGGTTATTATCCGATAAGGGGATTAAGGAGTTAATTGATATCAGACTGTCATTGCAATGTATTGACTATGTATTTGGTTGGCAACGGAGGACACGGATTTTGCTGTCGAGGGGTTTCATATTGAGGAGGTTAGTAGAACTTTATTTATTTTATGATAGTTAATGTGTTTAATAATGGGCAAATAATATATTATCCATATCTGGATAATAGTTATTTTGCACATTACTGTACTGTATTTGTTTGGGGGGGGATTGATGTATTTAATGTATAGTACATATTTTTTTTTTTTACATAGAGGGTTGTTTCCTCAGGTCTGCGGGGGACCTATGGAGACCACCTGAGGTCTCCTCGGACTTCTCACGGGTAAACGGCTGCCGGGTCCACGGGGGGACACCTGTGGGGAAGAACCAGTGGGCCCACATCTGTGGGTGCACTGTGGACCCATAGGGACCACCCGAGGTACCCCAGAACCCTGTGGGAACCACCCGAGGCCCCTCAGACACCTGTGGGTCTGACCCGGGGCCCCCCAGACATCCGCGGACCTACCGTGGAGACCCCATTGTGGCCCCAAGGGTATGTGGGTAGGCCGGGAGGCTGGGTATTGGGTGAGGGTGGTTAGGCCTCACGGGGTGGGTAGTGGGGGAGGGTATTTAGGCCTCCCGAGTGGTGGGTGAGGGTGAGTTAACCCTTAATGACTGTAGCGGTTAATAACCGCTATGGTGATTAAATGGTTAGGGGACATAAGATTGGCTGTTTTTATTCTTGTTTATGTTTTGTAGCATCGGAGGGGGCATGGACGGTGATGAAGATGAGGATGGCCTTCATCATGCCAGTCGGACATGGGTGAGTGCTATATGTATTTATTGTATTTATTGTTCTTTATGTATTTTAAATTGGCAAATTCACTATTATCCAGATGTGGATAATAGTAATTGTGCCCATTACTATACTGTATGTTTTTTTTTGGGGGGGGGGTATTTCTTTATTAATATTTGTGTTCTAAATTAATTTGGGGGGGGCACAGAATTGGTACTGCGGCCTATAGTATCATTGCTGTGCATATATGTACTGTATGTTAGGGGGGTATAGGTGTTGTTGGTGTAATATATATATATGTATGTATATATATATATATATATATATATATATATATATATATATGTATGTATTGTGATGCCGACACCACATTGCAGTCTCTTTTGTCTCAAATGAGGCAGGAAACACTGTACTTTCTAAGCAGGGGTTTATTTACAGGGATAAATAATATGAATAGTCCCACCGTCCCTTTGAGAAAAACCAAATAATAAAATCAAATCCTATTTCCATTTGGAAAGCTAACTACACATTTCAGCAGCAACCCTTACTAACCCGGGTGGATAGCTAAGCTCATTCCACCCCCAAACAGATATTATTGCTACGCACATAAAGTCTCTGTATACCGAAAATAAGGTTTTGGCTTATCTGTAAGTCCAACCGGCGATGTCACTGCTTCAGCACAGCTCTCTCAACAGTGTCTCTCAGACTTCTTTTACCAGCCTCCATTAGCTGGGGAGCTCCTCTGTCTCATCTCTTCCCTGGGAAAAACTGTCTCACAGTGCCTTACTGCTTCCATGCTTTTAAGGCACTTCCTGATTAATTAGCCAGCAGGTGACCAGCCAAGCCAGAGAGGATTAACTCTATGAGAGCTGCAAAGACATATAACTGCCCTATTCAGCCCCTAGAGGACAGCGATGGCACCACAGTGTATATATATATATATATGAAATAAACAAAAGAAAAAAGAAAAGTGTCCCACTAAAAGCACTCAAGCAACAATAATAATGAAAAAATGTTTATTAATGGACATGGAAAACACTAAAAAATTCAATATAAAACAATCCCCAGAGGGTCTCAACAGCTGTGAAAATATCAGGGTAATACTAAGATCCTAAGTAAATATATAAAAAAAAAACAGGATCTTACTACTCAAGTGAAAAAGGAGAAATAACCTCCTGAGATATATATATAATATTATTACAACAGCTGTGTGCTGTGAACTATTAACTGATACTAGTAATAGTTGCCAAAAACAGTACCACCTAGGTAACCAAAGAAACAAATAAATGACAAAAATTCACCACTTACTGCTGCGGCACAGTTTATTCGAGCATTTGCCCGTTCTGTGCCGCAGCAGTAGCCTGGCGCGCGCCCGAGTGTGACGGGCGCGCGCCGAAGCAGCGGAAGAGCGCCCTCCGATCGGGGCGCTCTCCCTACCGCTGCCGGGTCCGCCGGGTCCCCCGGAACCCCCTGCCGCTGTCCCGCGATCGCGGGACACCAGGGCTCCCTCGGGGAGCCCCTGGACACGCGTGCAGGGGGCGCACGCTCCCGATGACGCGTGACCGCGCGTCTATGACGCGCGGCACGCCGAGGGGCGGCCACAAGCAAGCCGGGAGATTTCCCGGCTTGCGGTACCGACCACACTTCAATAAAGTGTGTCGGTAGTGTATAAATTAAGGAATCATTATATATACTTACAGAAAATAATGAGTATAATGTCCTTGTATGGAGTCCTAGGATTGTAAGAAAGGCAAGACATTTTGTGTCATTATTGCAGCAAGAGTTCACAGCCGATGACAGGGATCCAAGGGGAGTACACACAAAGACAAGCCCGACGCGGCGTTTCGCACCTTTTGCTTCATCATATTTATATATTTATTGGGTTGTTGGTGTAATATATATATATATATTTATATTTATTGGGTTGTTGTTGTAAAATATATCTGTGTGTGTGCCCCTGTGTGTACGTGTGTGTGTACCTGTGTGTGTCCCTGTGTGTGTGTGTCCCTGTGTGTCCCTGTGTGTGTGTCCCTGTGTGTGTGTGTGTGTGTACCTGTATGTGCAAACTTTGCTTCTGTGTGAGTGTGACTGTGTGTGACTATGTGAGGGTGTGACTGTGTGTGTGACTGTGTGTGTGTGTGTGTGTGTGTGTGTGTGTGTGTGTGTGTGTGTGTGTGTGTATGAGTGTGACTGTGTGTGGTGAGTGTGACTCTGTGTATAGCCCCCTTGAGCACCAATGACTTCAACTAAGCGTTTCCTGTAACTGCTGGTCAGTCTCTCACATCGGGTTTGAGGAATTTTGGCCCAATCCTCCTTACAGAACTGTTTCAACTCAGTGACATTTGAGAGCTTCCTTCTATGGACAGCTCACTTCAGGTCGTGCCACAACGTTTCAATGGGGTTGAGGTCCAGACTTTTACTAGGCCCTTGTTTTGTAGATCTGGAGCCATTATTTTGTAGATCTGCTTAAATGTTTAGAATCATTCTTTTGCTGCATGACCCACTGTCACTTCAGCTCACAGACGGATGGCCTGACATTCTCCTATAGAATCTTCTGATACAATGCAGAATTCATGGTTGTATCAATGATAGCAAGCTGTCCAGGTCCTGAGGCAGCAAAGCAGCACCAAACCATCACACTCCCACCACTACTCCTGACGGTTGGGATGAGGTTCTTCTGTTTGAACACAGTGTTTGTTTTTTGCAAAACATAACGTTTCTTATTCAGACCAAAAAGTTCTACGTTTGGCTCATCTGTCCAGAGAACATTGTTTCAGAAGCCTTGTGGAGCATCTACCGTATGTGCAATCTATTGGCAAACTTCAGATGGGCAGCAATGTTCTTTTTAGGGAGCAGTGGTTTCCTCCTGACTATCCTTCCATGAATACCATTCTTCTTCAGTCTTTTTCTGATAGTTGAGTCATGAACACTCACATTAGCTAAAGCGAGAGTGGCCTGAAGATCCTTGGATGTTACTCTGGGGTTCTTTGTGACTTCCTGGAGGATTTGCTGGTTTGTTCTTGGAGAGATTTTGGTAGGACGACCGCTTTTTGGTAGAGTGATTGTGGTCTTGAACTTTCTCCATTTATAATGTGGCAATACTGTGGATTTATAAACCCATATGCCTGTGTCTCCTAACCATCATACAATGATCATCATATTTTGGACCTAGTACTTGAGCACCTGGACCACATACCCTATCGATATATCTTTTTGTGGGGGTCACCCGTGCTTTAAAGACCACATTACCTTCTTCATTGATATACAGAGAGCGGGTCTCATTTATATTTTTGTTCCTGACACACCAGGCGTTTGTGTAACTAATTTGCATTTTTAAATGGAGGACACAGGTGACTCGCTGGATTCATCATCACCCACAGCTTATGCCTTAAACTGCTGTGATGATTCATCAAGAAAGAAGAAAGCCCTTCATTTTTTTGATAACGTAGTGGATACTGACTTCAATGATATATCTGATCTTAAAATTAATTTCCAGAGACTGGAGAAGTTGCTTGTTCATAGCACTAGGATCTGGTGGGAAATAGTTACACTGGAAAACTACATTAAATGTAAAAGAATTCCCAGGGGCCTGAGGGTGAAGAAATCACTAACTTTCGGCTTTCAAGATAAGGATTTTGAAGAACAATGGATCGGTGTTCTAAACAACTGCTCCGTCAAGTTAATGGAACTTATTGTTCAACAAAAAGCTATAAAAAAAGAACCAGTAGAAAAGCAGATCAAAGAGTTACCGGGTAAACGACATAAATTCAAGGACATTGAAGGTTTCAAGAAATTTTTTATCAAATCTTTTCCAAAACATAGCGGAGGCTGAAAGAGACATAATGGCTAAGAAGCAAAACAAATACGACCGAGATCGTATAGATTATGAGAAAAAACAAATATACAGCTGGCAAAGAGTTATTCCTAGTTTTGATCACTCATCCCAGGGTTCCTCAAGGAATATGTCATACAGATAGTTTTAATCTACTTTTTTTGTTTTCCTTATGTTCAATAATAAATAAAATATTATTTCAAATCAGTGGAAGTACACACCACCTCTTTCCAGTATGTATAATTTACACATATAAGGTGGAGTGCATATCCAAATAGGGACTCTGTTTTCTCATAGTTTCCTAAGTACTATTATCCCTGAGTGCACCCCCAGTAGTCAGCTGATGCAGAATCATACAGACAGACACCTTCGTAAATCCATGCTAAAATCTAGGGCATTTGATTATCAGAGTGGAGACAGACATTTTGGATGTTGAGACTACATCTCATTCAGTGTCTTTTGCGGATACAGAAGATATAACAGGACATCAGTCACGAGGTGCCTCCAATCAGATGAAAGATGTGGGCGGATGACATGGGGATATCAAGCCAGAGCTGATTCCACTTTTGGAAACTCAGTCTACACAATCACATTCTCAACAGCAGCAAAAAAACTACTGTGTTTCAAAAAAATGCAAAGGTACTGTACCAGGAGAGGGAAGAAGAACCGGCGAAAATTGGATGGCCAACAAAAGAAAAAAGAACTCATAAATACTGTGAATAATGTCATCAATATTTCAGGGATAGAGTTGTCAGCCTCAGAAATCTCACTCCTTAATTAAGGTTGAAAATATGCACCAGCTATAAACATCGATCTGTTTGGCACAGCGGTTGATGTTCATAAGTTTGTGCGCAAATTAACTTTGAAAACGTTTTTTTTAATTGTTCTAATAAACACATGGATGGATCAATGATATCTGACAACAATGAAGAATCATATGCTGAGGGCCCCTTCAACACTATATCTAATTCCTTGGATTCATTGGCGTTCTTTTAGGGACCATTGTGCCCTTAGGGACATGGAGGATCTTTGGGAGGAACAGGGTGGATCCTTGGAAGAATCACTGATTCCTGCATTTGGTCACTGGAAATCTAAATTGAAAGAGAGATCTATTTTTTATCCCATCCATACTAAGGGTTAATTTCCCACTATGTTTGAGAATCTACATATGTAACTGTATTTGTAACCATGTATTATAAGTGAACAGGGTATACAATATATACAAGACATTGCATGCACAGTTACAGATAATATATACTGTATTATGGGCGTACTAGTATGTAACAGTTACAGACCAGATTAAAATGTGAGACAGCTTTGGTTTTGAAAGAACTTAAACTGGTGGTGGATGTGAGAGTCTCTGGTAGGTTGTCCCAGTTTTGGGGTGATGTTATCAACAGTGCATTTGGGTGAACATGGATGTGGTGTCTTTATATTCATTATTAGACATGACCTGAGGTTGGCGGCTGTCCGCCATTTTATAGAAGGTCCAGAGAGTTCAATACTCAACACCACATTTATTCTTGAAGTTATTTCCTTTTTATTGACACACTATTATTTTATTTTTGATCACAAATTTTATTTACAACTTAAGGGCAAGTCAATGGGGACAAGTTTTGCCCCCTCCTATGCCACTTTATTTATGTGGTGGTGGGAGAATGAGTTTATTTATGGTGGCACGAATCACTTTAGACACAAAATCATCTTTTATAAGCGTTGTATTATTATTTGGAAAGGGGACACAGACACTTTAATTTCTTTTTTTTTAACTATATTAATGATAACACTTTTGACCTAAAATTCATACACGATTTTAATTTACATCTCATTCACTTTCTGGACTTTTTGTTATATTTTGATATTGCCGAAAATATATAGACAGATGTGTTCTGGAAATTTAACTCGAGGAATTCATTCCTTAGAGTGGACAGTTGCCACCCCAGATCAGTCATTTCAGGCATACCCAAGGGACAGTTCCTCAGACTGAGGAGAAACTGTTCTACTTATTAGGACTTTCTCACTCGGTCTGGGGAACTTAAAGACCGCTTCCTTGAAAGAGGCTATAACAGTGAGTCGCTTGGAGAGACACTGGAGGAAGTTAAAAATATAGAGAGAAAATCACTTATTTCAAAAACAAAGTCCAGAATGAAGGCTAAAAATGTACAAAAGAATTAAACAAAACAGTTTAAAGGAACAAAAACACAGAGAACCAAAGGAGATGGTATAGAGGTCCCCATGTTTATCTCACAGTTCAATAAAAACAGTAACCAGGTGAAAACCATTATGCATAGACATTGGGGATTATTGCATATGCATCCTGCTTTACGTGAATTTTGTGGAGCTAGGTCCTAAGTTCGTTTATCGTTGAGCCAAAACCATAGCCACTTACATTTCTCTGAGTGAGATTTCTACTCACATAAGATGAGATACAGATGCAGCGGCCGTTATTCGAACACATCTCAAAATGGAATTTCGAGATATGCCCGTGATCTGGCCGAGTTGCGCCGTGACAGACTAATGGCCCGCCGGAGTAACACAGCAGGTGTCCTGCTATGTGTGTCCTACCGGGGTCTGCCTTTATGTAATCGAGCACAGTAAGAGGCTGAATCAGTCACTCTAACTGCGCGCCTCTCACAGGCGATCGCAGTGGTTTTATTAAAATTCTAACATTGCAGTAATGTAGCAGGGGGTCTCCGCAGCTGAACGGCATTGGTTTCAGGTCTGGGAACCCCCTACTTCCCGAGATACAGGTCCCATTAGGGGGTGCCAGTATCCCTGTATTAAAATCCTGTGGGTCACGTGACCGTGGGATCTAAACAAAGCAGAGGGATACCGGCCCCCCGTACAGGGGCCTGTACCTCGGGAAGTAGGGGGTCCCCGAGGCTGAAATCAACTTTGTTAAACTCAGGAGATGCCCTGCTCCCTCACACTAATATCAAACATCCCCCCCCCAATAACAAATCATTACCTTGGCGGATAGCTGCTAAGGTAATGAAGCTGCTTACATTTTATTTTTATTCATAGTGTGCGTGAGCAGGGGGTATCCTGAGCTGAACAAACTTTATTTAATCCTCGGGGACCCCCTACTTCCCGAGTTACTGGCACCGGTATGGGGTGCCGGTATCTCCTCCATGTTAAAATCCACGTGGGATGTAAACAAAGCAGAGGGATACCGGTACCGGAGCCTGTATCTCGGGAAGAAGGGGGTCACCGGACATGAAACCAATGCGTTTCTGTTCCAGAGACCCCCTGCTCATCTACACTAGGAATACAATTTAAATGTAAAAATATTTACTGTAGTAAACACCAATACCCCACCCACCCCCTGTGCCCCTCATAAAACCATGATTTATTATTTTACAGAGACGATTAATACCCCAGGCCGATTGGTGTCCTTGGTTGTCCCGACGGATGTCCGCAGACCCCACAGTGCACCCCAGGAGGTACCCACGGGTGTCTGGGGATCTCCGGGTGGTCCTCGCTAGGCGCCGTGGGCCTCCAGGTGGTCCCCACGGGTCACCGCAGGCCCCCCAATGGGGTCCATGGGTGGTCCCGCAGGTGTCTGGGGTTCCCCGGGTCATCCCCACAGGTGTCTGGGCACCTCGTGTGGTTCCCACGGGGTGGTATGGAGCCCTCGGATGGTCCCTGCGGGTATCGGGCTGTGGGGCCCCCGGTTCTTCCCCAAATATGTCTCCCGTGGGTCTGCAGGTGGTACCTGTGGGCATCTGGGGGTCCTCGGGTGTTATCTGTGGGCATCCGAGGCTCCTCAGATGGTCTCCATGGGTCCCCGCAGCCCTGCGGTACCAATCCTGTATGTAAACAATAAAACATGTCCTACACTTAAATAAATACACCCGCCCTCCATCCCACCAAACACATACAGTACAGTAATGGGCAAAATAATTATTATTCAGATATGGATAATAGATTATCTGCCCATTATTAAACACAATATTATCCAGCATACATAAATCAAGTAAATAAATACAGTTCTACTTACCCTGCATTATGATGGGCGTCCTTGTCAGCTTACTGCAAGGTCCGTGTCCTCCGTTGCCAGAAAAATACATAGCAAAATACATTCTAATGTCCCCTAGCCCCTTAATCACCTTAGCAATTAATAACCGCTACAGTAATTAAGGGGTTAACCCTGCCCCAATACCCACCCGGGAGGCCTATCCACCCTCCCCGGACCCACTATACCCACCCTGTACCGATTGATTGTTATAGTAGTACATCATACCCATATAATAATATGGGCATGATAAGCCACTATACAGTAGCTCACAATACATTAATGCACAAAACACACAATAATAAAACATTCCAAACCAACGAAACACCACAATTCACTAAATAAAAACAGTAGCCAACAAATGTAATTAATAAAACGCACTAACCAGCTCAAAAAGGAATTAATTAAACCAGTAACCAATCAAAGCAATTCATTAATAAAACAACAAGGAATTAATTGTAACAGTAACCAACAAAGACATTAATTATTAAAAAAATATTGGCAACACAACCATTAAAACAATTAGCCAACACAAGACATGATTAATTAAAAATGAAAATCAATCACCAAATGTTTTTTTAAATATAGCAGCATAATGACAAACAATTACATTCACAGAATAAACATGCATAGAAAAAATCACCATCAATACAAAACAAGAAATTAAAAACAAATTATTGGCCTAATAATGTATTGATCTGTACCCTAGAGGGGTACAAGGGGTATCGACGAAGCGACGATAGCAAAACGCATAGAGTTGGAAGCGCCCTGCTGTCGCCACTCACCTTCACTCGATCTGCACCCAAGAATCCCTTATTCGGTGAATTCCAGCCGTGCCGCGATACCGGAAGTGAGATGCCGGTAAACCGGAAGTGACGTGACGGGAGAATCGAGCAGTGAATCGGGCAGAGTGGGTGAGAATTGGGACACAGAGTTTGCTTTTTCTATGTGCCTGGTACATGTTTTATTGATGTAAGCATATACCCTTTGTTTTTGTTTTTAGCAATTAAAGTGTCTCATTTTTGTACGGTACACACTATGTCTGGCTTTCCATTCTCCCATATATATGGCTGATACCTTGGAAATCTGAGAGAATCAAAGTATCCCCAGGAACCCTGAGAGATAAAGAGAAAGAGTACCTGCACAAATTTCCATACTACCCACATCAGTTTGGGTTACATGCTCGTATACTTATGAAAGAATGTGAGTTCTGAATTTATAGAAATCTACTGATTTTGAAGTGTTTTCTACAGAGACTGTGTTGCACTATTGTATAATTTTCTCATTCCACATATTCATCATTGAACAAGTTCCGCTCCCCTTTCCTTTCCACAAGGTTAATAGAGCACAGGTTTCTGCAGAACAGATGAGTAGATGGAGATGGAGAAGGTGAGAAGCGAAAGAGAGAAAATGAGATGAGGTTATGGTCAGAGAGAAGAAAAGGAGAAATTAATAAATCAGAGAGAGAAAAGTTTTTAGTGAAAACCAGGTCTAGGTAGTGGCCATGTTTATGGGTGCCGGCTGCAGTCCGCAGTTGAAGGACAAAAGAAGAGGTTAGAGAGAGAAAGTGGGAAGCCCAAGGGCGAGAGGGGTCATCAATGTGGCAGTTGAAGTCCACAGAAAGAGAACCAGGATTCAAAGTGAGAGAGAAAGGCAGAAGGGGGATGAGTAGAGGTAGGAGGGCAATATATGACCGCCACGTGGACAGGGAGAGGCGAGAAGATCTGGACAGTGTGAGCCTCACAGGAGGGAAAGCAAGAGAGGGAGGAGTAGCACAGAGAGGAGAGCAGGAGCCCCACGCCTCTACCCCTGCCATCAGGGCGTGGAGTGTGGGAGAAAGAAACGCCACCATAAGAGAGGGCAGCTTCCAGCGCAGAGTCAGACTGAGTGAGCCAGGTCCCAGTTATAGCAAATAGGAGCAGAGAGTGAGAGAGAAAGAAGTCATGCACAGAGAGGAACTTGTTAGAGAGGGAGCGAGCATTCCAAAGGGCACAGGAAAAAGGGAGACAGGAGGGAGGGTGGCAGAGGATGGGTATGAGGTTGGAGGGGTTGACACCAGAAGGAGTAGAGGTTGTAATTGGCAGGCGAGGACGAGCGCATGTAGGAATAAGGCAGGGACCAGGATTGGGAAAGATATCCCCAGAAGCAAGGAGGAGAAGCATGGATAGAAAGAGAATGTGTGAGGAGGATTTGCAGGGGTGTGTTTTAGTGCAGGGGCTATAGCTGTGTAGTGACAGAGAGCGCTGGTAAGAAAGTAGTTTTGTGAACTGAGAAGTGGTGAAGAAAGGAGAGATGGAGATATATGAATAGAGTTGGAGACATGATAGAAAGAAGTGCATAATTTGAAAAGAAGTGAGGCCATAGCAAATATAAATAGTAAATTTGACATCACAGCAATAGTTAAATGCGGAGATGTGCAGTCTGGGATAGATAATATCCTCCTTTCCAGCGTAGATCAAATCCAGAAATCAATGCTATTAGGTGTTGTCCACTTGTTCACTCCTTTGGAACACCCTTTTAAACTCCACACTGCATGCTATTTAAAATGGGCTACTTGAAACATGGGCTGCAAGCAGCAAGGGCTGTTGTGCTGAGAAGAAGATAATATCTGTTAGGGTAAGGGATGGGTTCCAGTAATCAAATAGTCCCCCCCTTTTAAACTCACACTACATGCTACTTAAAATTGGCTACTTGAAACATGGGTTGCAAACATGGAGTGTATATGGGAAATGGGTTGATGCTCAAGTGCTTGGTCCTTCCTGTATCATAATTGTTCAACAATAAAGAGGATTACAGTACATGGGGACTTGTGACCATAAATCAGCAATTCCACTAACAGTCTTGAACCTATACTGGGGCTCTATAACACCCTGTAGGTGGGGGATGGCATGCTGTACCCTTCCCCTGATAGGGATGGCCCTTAGGTAAGGAATAATGTACTCACTGTAAGTCCCCAGCAGTCTTCCTTCAGCGTGCAGCCTTGTCCAGAGTCCAGAGATATCAAAAAAGAATGTTTGTGCAGCGCACAACAGACATAGAGCCAGGTCAAGCAAATAAAATACTTTGGGCCTCATGCAGAGAGCAGCGAATTAAAAAATTGGCGAGTTTAATAAAAAGTAGCTTTTTTGGAGAGTTTTACTTTCCATATGCAGAAATGTGCGAATTCTGCAATGTTTGGCATGAATGCGTGTGGCGAGTTTGAATTGGAGAGATGCGCGCTGCAGAAATGTGTAAAAAAAAAATCGCGCATTTTTTTCCCCTTTCCTATAAGCTCCATCTACTTGCCAACTTTTCTTGGCGAGGCAAATAGTAGAAAATCGCGCCATTTTCTTGGCGCGAACAGCCGCTAGATGCCGTTCGCGGCTCTCTGCATTAGGATATGTTTAAAACTGGCGAGATGTAGGTTCTCGCCAGCCGCGCGGCGAGATTTTGAAAAAGAAAAAAAAAATGGCGTGTTTTCCGTAACTCGCCATTTTCGGCAGTTTTCTGCGCGAATTTCCCCAAAAAATGGCGAGATTTGAAATAGCGCTGCTCTCTGCATGAGGCCCTTTATTGGTGCTGCATTAAAAAACAGAGATTGCAACACTCCTACGTGTTTCGTGCGTGAACGCACTTTATCAAGGAGTGAAACATGGGCTGCAAACAGCCAGGGCTGTTGTGCTGAGAAGAGAAGAAGATAATATCAGTTAGGGTAAGGGATGGGTTCCAGTAATCCAATAGTCCCCATTTTAAACTCCACACTGCATGCTATTTAAAATGAGCTACTTGAAACGTGAGCTGCAAACAGCAAAGGATGTTGTGCTGTTGATTATATAGCTCTAAAAGGTCACCTGACTGAATCAAGATCAGCCAAGCCACCTTAATTAGCACATGTGAGGAACATTAAAACAGATGTTTTTTCTAATGTTGTCCTGCCTAGGTGTGAAAGCTGAATTTAATTCAGGGGTGATTGGCGACAGATTCAAATATTACCTAGGATTGTTATAAGATGCATTTACTAAAATACACATATCAGGGGGGTGATTGGAGACAAATTAAAATATTACCTGAGAAGAGAAGAAAATATCTGTTAGGGTAAGGGATGGGTTCCAGTAATCCAATAGTCCTCCCTTTTAAACTCCACACTGCATGCTACTTAAAATGGGCTACTTGAAACATCGGCTGCAAAATATAAACCCTATTGGATATTTAAGAAGAGACTGATTTTGATTAAAGAAAGTTATCATGGAAAAACGACGGAATTTCCGTAAATATCATTGGGTTTCACAAACTTTTTCTTGCCACCATACATAGACAAGGTGGGTTACACTTATTAAAGGAACTATCTTTTGTCACTCATTGAGTCAACAAGTTGTATTTATTTAATTTGAAAGCTGGTCTGATTTAACGTTTCTATGTAAGGAAAATCTGTTACATTTTTGTGATACCATTTCAGCCAGTGCATGAAATCCCTCATGCATGCTAGGAATATAGACAGCTACGAATTGAACCTGTAGGCACACACAGCTGTTAGCAGCTAAGCCACGAGGCAGCAATGGTATCCATTTCCAATGAAAAAATCAAATCAATAACTGGTACAAGCCATATGGCGTTCATGGACATTAGTTGAAACATAGTCGTTTTGCAGTCTGGCAGAGTAAAACAGAGCCGTAATCACCAATTCTAACACAACGCTACATGTAAAAGGCTGAACCGCCTGCAATTGCAGTTGACAATACAAATTACCATAGGTAAAAAGAGCCAGAAAAGGGTTTTTGATGAAGCATTGTGGAGATAGGTGCCTATTTGGCCAGTACCCATCACATTACTGAGTTTCCCTCACTGGTACAACGTCAGTAATAAATGTTTCATGCAGGTTGTGTTTTCAAGGGTGAGTGGTTTAAAAAAAAATGCTCCCCTGGGTCCATTAGACCTAGAGGCTGGGACTGAGGCACCATATGGTCCCATCAGCCTCTGTCTGGCTGGATTACCCCTGTAATGAACAACTCTCCCTCTAAACTGTGTGTCACAATGTATTTATGGGGATTGAAGGCTTTATTAAATACATGTGTATAGACAATAGACCTTGTCATTAATATTATAATAAGTAATAATGTTTACCATATATTAAACACTAGCTGAGAGCCCCGGCGTTGCCCGGGATGTTTGTGGTGTGGGGGTGGCATTTGGGTGGGGAGTGGTCCACGCGGCCCATGGCAGTGTGCGGTGGTACTGCTGCTGTGGCTGTACTGATGGTGATTGTATCGGTGTGCTGATTTGGGAGGGTTTGTTGCTGATGTGGGGGTGCGGATGTGGGTGTGCCGATGGGGAGGTGCGAAGGTGCCAATGTGTGGGTGCTGATGGTGTTGATGGGGGCTGGGAATGGTGGGGAGCCGAGAATGCCAGTGTGCTGGGGGGGGGGGGGGGGGGCATGGGATACCGGTGTGCTGATGTGGTGGTGCTGGGGATAGTGTATGTGTGTGTATACGTGTGTGTGTGTATATATACACACGTGTGTGTATACATGTGTGTATACATGTTTGTGTGTGTGTGTGTGTGTGTGTGTGTGTGTGTGTGTGTGTATACATTGTGTATGTGTACGTGTGTGTGTGTATACACGTGTGTGTGTGTGTATACACGTGTGTGTGTATACACGTGTGTGTGTGTATACACGTGTGTGTGTACACGTGTGTGTATACACGTGTGTGTGTGTGTGTATACACGTGTGTGTGTGTGTATACACGTGTGTGTGTGTATACACGTGTGTGTGTGTATACACATGTGTGTGTGTATACACGTGTGTGTGTGTGTATACACGTGTGTGTGTGTGTATACACGTGTGTGTGTGTATACACGTGTGTGTGTGTGTACACGTGTGTGTGTGTGTACACGTGTGTGTGTGTGTGTGTACACGTGTGTGTGTGTGTGTACACGTGTGTGTGTGTGTGTACACGTGTGTGTGTGTGTGTGTACACACGTGTGTGTGTGTGTGTGTACACATGTGTGTACACGTGTGTGTGTGTTTGTGTACACGTGTGTGTACACGTGTGTGTGTGTACACGTGTGTGTGTGTGTGTACACGTGTGTGTGTGTGTGTGTGTGTGTGTACACGTGTGTGTGTGTGTGTGTACACGTGTGTGTGTGTGTGTGTGTGTGTACACGTGTGTGTGTGTGTGTACACGTGTGTGTGTGTACACGTGTGTGTGTGTGTGTGTACACGTGTGTGTGTGTGTGTACACGTGTGTGTGTGTGTACACGTGTGTGTGTGTGTACACGTGTGTGTGTACACGTGTGTGTGTGTGTGTGTGTACACGTGTGTGTGTGTGTGTACACGTGCGTGTGTGTACACGTGCGTGTGTGTCTACGTATACGTGTGTGTACGTGTCTGCGTGTGTCTGCGTGTCTACGTGTGTCTACGTGTGCCTGCGTGTCTACGTGTGCCTGCGTGTCTACGTGTGCCTGCGTGTCTACGTGTGCCTGCGTGTCTACGTGTGCCTGCGTGTCTACGTGTGCCTGCGTGTCTACGTGTGCCTGCGTGTCTACGTGTGCCTGCGTGTCTACGTGTGCCTGCGTGTGCCTGCGTGCCTACGTGTGCCTGCGTGCCTACGTGTGCCTGCGTGTCTACGTGTGCCTGCGTGTCTACGTGTGCCTGCGTGTCTACGTGTGCCTGCGTGTCTACGTGTGCCTGCGTGTCTACGTGTGCCTGCGTGTCTACGTGTGCCTGCGTGTCTACGTGTGCCTGCGTGTGTATGTGTACGTGTGTGTGTCTACGCGTGTGTGTCTACATGTGTGTGTATACATGTGCCTACGTGTGTGTGTATATACGTGTGTGTGTACGTGTGTATACGTGTGTGTACGTGTGTGTACGTGTGTAGGGCAGGGAGAGTGGGGGCGAAGGGCAGGGAGGGTGGGGACGAAGGGCAGGGAGGGTGGGGGCGAAGGGCAGGGAGGGTGGGGGCGAAGGGCAGGGAGGGTGGGGGCGAAGGGCAGGGAGCGAAGGGCAGGGAGGGTGGGAGCGAAGGGCAGGGAGGGTGGGGGCGAAGGGCGGGAGCGAAGGGCAGGGGTGAAGGGCAGGGACGGGGGGGGTGAAGGGCAGGGCCGGGGGGGGGGGGGCGAAGGGCAGGGCCGGGGGCGAAGGGCAGGGCCGGGGGCGAAGGGCAGGGCCGGGGGGGGGGGGGGTGAAGGGCAGGGCCGGGGGGGGGGGAGGGCAGGGCCGGGGGGGGGAGGGTGAAGGGCAGGCCGGGGGGGGGGGTGAAGGGCAGGGCCGGGGGGGGTGGGGTGAAGGGCAGGGCCGGGGGGGGTGGGGTGAAGGGCAGGGCCGGGGGGGGGGGGTGAAGGGCAGGGCCGGGGGGGGGGGGGGTGAAGGGCAGGGCCGGGGGGGGGTTGAAGGGCAGGGCCGGGGGGGGGGGGGTGAAGGGCAGGGCCGGGGGGGTGAAGGGCAGGGCCGGGGGGGTGAAGGGCAGGGCCGGTGGGGGGGGGGGTGAAGGGCAGGGCCGGGGGGGGGGGTGAAGGGCAGGGCCGGGGGGGGGGTGAAGGGCAGGGCCGGAGGGGGGGGGGGTGAAGGGCAGGGCCGGGGGGGGGGGTAAAGGGCAGGGATGGGGGGGGGGGTGAAGGGCAGGGCCGGGGGGGGGGGTGAAGGGCAGGGCCGGGGGGGGGTGTGAAGGGCAGGGCCGGGGGGGGGTGTGAAGGGCAGGGCCGGGGGGGGGTGAAGGGCAGGGCCGGGGGGGGGTGAAGGGCAGGGCCGGGGAGGGGGGGGGTGAAGGGCAGGGCCGGGGGGGGGGGGGGTGAAGGGCAGGGCCGGGGGGGGGGGGGGTGAAGGGCAGGGCCTGGGGGGGGGGTGAAGGGCAGGGCCGGGGGGGGGGGGTGAAGGGCAGGGCCGGGGGGGGGGGGTGAAGGGCAGGGCCGGGGGGGGGGGGGGGTGAAGGGCAGGGCCGGGGGGGGGGGGTGAAGGGCAGGGCC